>NC_088397.1:60867023-61119523 GCF_034236695.1 Oncorhynchus nerka | reverse complement strand
CCATTTAAGGCCAGATTGTTCTTCAAGATGTTGAAACTTTCATATATGACCAGCAGGGTCAAATAATAATCAGCGGTTGTAGAGGGTGCAACAGGTCTGTACCTCAGGAGTAAATGTCAGTTGGCTTTTCATAACCAAGCAGTCAGAGGTTGAGATAGCAGGTGCGGTAGAGAGGGAGAGAGAGAGTCGAAAACAGCGGGTCCAGAACAAGGTAGAACGTCCGGTGAAAAGGTCAGTGTTCCCTAGTCGCAGACAGAACAGTTGAAACTGGAGCAGCAGCATGACAGGTGGACTGGGGACAGCAAGGAGTCATCAGGCCAGGTGGTCCTGAGGCATGATCCTAGGGCTCAGGTCCTCCGGGAGGGGAGAGAAAGATGGAGAGAGAATTAGAGGGAGCATACTTAAATTCACACAGGACACCAGATAAGATGGGAGAATTATACCAGATATAACAGACCCCGGCACAAAGACCATTGCAGCAAAACCCAACAATGCAATAATTAATAACAATGTATTACTGGAAAGAAAAAACATGAGAAATAAGAATAAGAAATATGAAATACACAATAAAGTAAGTAAGCATACTATATACAGGAACTATTTCAAAAGTTACATAGTGGTGTAAAGTACTTAAGTAAAAATACTTTATTTATTTTATATGGGTATCTGTACTTCACCTTACTATTTATATTTTTTACAACTTTTAATTTGACTATATTCCTAAAGAAAATAATATACTTTTTACTCCATACATTTTGCCTGATGACCATTACATTTTGAATGCTCGATAGGACAAGAAAATGTTCCAATTTACACACTTGTCAAGAGAACATCCCTAGTCATCCTACTGCCACTGATCTGGCGGACTCACAAAACACACATGCTTAGTTTGTAAATTATGTATTGGATTGTGCCCCTGGCTATCCATAAATAAATAAAAATAAGAGAATAGTGCCATCTGGTTTGCTTAATATAAGACATTTGAAATTATTTATAATTTTACTTTGACTTTTGATATGTTTGATATGTTTGAGCAATTAGTTTAATTTTGATACTTAACTATATTTAAAACCAAATACTTTTAGACTTTTACTCAAGTAGTATTTTACTGGGTGACTTTCACTTTTACTTATGTCATTTTAAGATATCTTTACTTTTACTCAAGTATGACAATTGGGTACTTTTTCCACCACTGCCAATACCGTATTTACATGTGCAGGGATACTGGAGTGATGGAGGTAGATATGTATAGGGGTAAGGTGACAGGGATACTAGAGGGATGGAGGTAGATATGTATAGGGGTAAGGTGACAGGGATACTGGAGTGATGGAGGTAGATATGTATAGGGATAAGGTGACAGGGATACTAGAGGGATGGAGGTAGATATGTATAGGGGTAAGGTGACAGGGATACTAGAGGGATGGAGGTAGTTATGTATAGGGTAAGGTGACAGGGATACTAGAGGGATGGAGGTAGATATGTATAGGTGTAAGGTGACAGGGATACTAGAGGGATGGAGGTAGTTATGTATAGGTGTAAGGTGACAGGGATACTAGAGGGATGGAGGTAGATATGTATAGGTGTAAGGTGACAGGGATACTAGAGGGATGGAGGTAGATATGTATAGGGGTAAGGTGACAGGGATACTAGAGGGATGGAGGTAGATATGTATAGGGGTAAGGTGACAGGGATACTAGAGTGATGGAGGTAGATATGTATAGGGGTAAGGTGACAGGGATACTAGAGGATGGAGGTAGATATGTATAGAGGTAAGGTGACAGGGATACTAGGAGGGATGGAGGTAGATATGTATAGGGGTAAGGTGACAGGGATACTAGAGTGATGGAGGTAGATATGTATAGGGGTAAGGTGACAGGGATACTGGAGTGATACAGGTAGATATGTATAGAGGTAAGGTGACAGGGATACTAGAGTGATGGAGGTAGATATGTATAGGGGTAAGGTGACAGGGATACTGGAGGGATAGAGGTAGATATGTATAGGGGTAAGGAGACAGGGATACTGGAGTGATACAGGTAGATATGTAGAGGTAAGATGGGATACTGGAGTGATACAGGTAGATATGTATAGAGGTAAGGTGACAGGGATACTAGAGTGATGGAGGTAGATATGTATAGGGGTAAGGTGACAGGGATACTGGAGTGATGGAGGTAGATATGTATAGGGGTAAGGTGACAGGGATACTAGAGTGATGGAGGTAGATATGTATAGGTGTAAGGTGACAGGGATACTAGAGGGATGGAGGTAGATATGTATGGGGGTAAGGTGACAGGGATACTGGAGTGATGGAGGTAGATATGTATAGAGGTAAGGTGACAAGGATACTAGAGGGATGGAGGTAGATATGTATAGGGGTAAGGTGACAGGGATACTGGAGTGATGGAGGTAGATATGTATAGGGGTAAGGTGACAGGGATACTGGAGTGATAGAGGTAGATATGTATAGGGGTAAGGTGACAGGGATACTGGAGTGATAGAGGTAGATATGTATAGGGGTAAGGTGACAGGGATACTGGAGTGATGGAGGTAGTTATGTATAGGGGTAAGGTGACAGGGATACTGGAGTGATGGAGGTAGATATGTATAGGGGTAAGGTGACAGGGATACTGGAGTGATACAGGTAGATATGTATCGAGGTAAGGTGACAGGGATACTAGAGGGATGGAGGTAGATATGTATAGGGGTAAGGTGACAGGGATACTGGAGGGATAGAGGTAGATATGTATAGGGGTAAGGAGACAGGGATACTGGAGTGATACAGGTAGATATGTATAGAGGTAAGGAGACAGGGATACTGGAGTGATACAGGTAGATATGTATAGAGGTAAGGTGACAGGGATACTGGAGTGATGGAGGTAGATATGTATAGGGGTAAGGTGACAGGGATACTAGAGTGATGGAGGTAGATATGTATAGGGGTAAGGTGACAGGGATACTGGAGTGATGGAGGTAGATATGTATAGGGGTAAGTTGACAGGGATACTAGAGTGATGGAGGTAGATATGTATAGGTGTAAGGTGACAGGGATACTAGAGGGATGGAGGTAGATATGTATGGGGGTAAGGTGACAGGGATACTGGAGTGATGGAGGTAGATATGTATAGGGTAAGGTGACAAGGATACTAGAGGGATGGAGGTAGATATGTATAGGGGTAAGGTGACAGGGATACTGGAGTGATGGAGGTAGATATGTATAGGGGTAAGGTGACAGGGATACTAGAGTGACAGAGGTAGATATGTATAGGGGTAAGGTGACAGGGATACTGGAGTGATAGAGGTAGATATGTATAGGGGTAAGGTGACAGGGATACTGGAGTGATGGAGGTAGATATGTATAGGGGTAGACAGGGATACTGGAGTATAGGGTATAGGGTAAGGTGACAGGGATACTGGAGTGATGGAGGTAGATATGTATAGGGGTAAGGTGACAGGGATACTGGAGTGATGATAAGGTGACAGGGATACTGGAGTGATGGAGGTAGTTATGTATAGGGTAAGGTGGCAGGGATACTGGAGGGATGGAGGTAGATATGTATAGGGGTAAGGTGACAGGGATACTAGAGTGATGGAGGTAGATATGTATAGGGGTAAGGTGACAGGGATACTGGAGGGATAGAGGTAGATATGTATAGGGGTAAGGAGACAGGGATACTGGAGTGATACAGGTAGATATGTATAGAGGTAAGGAGACAGGGATACTGGAGTGATGGGTAGATATGTATGACAGGGATACTAGAGGTAGGTAGATATGTATAGGGGTAAGGTGACAGGGATACTGGAGTGATGGAGGTAGATATGTATAGGGGTAAGGTGACAGGGATACTAGAGTGATGGAGGTAGATATGATGTGTAAGGTGACAGGGATACTGTATGGAGGTAGATATGTATGGGGTAAGGTGACAGGGATACTGGAGTGATGGAGGTAGATATGTATAGAGGTAAGGTGACAAGGATACTAGAGGGATGGAGGTAGATATGTATAGGGGTAAGGTGACAGGGATACTGGAGTGATGGAGGTAGATATGTATAGGGGTAAGGTGACAGGGATACTAGAGTGACAGAGGTAGATATGTATAGGGGTAAGGTGACAGGGATACTGGAGTGATAGAGGTAGATATGTATAGGGGTAAGGTGACAGGGATACTGGAGTGATGGAGGTAGTTATGTATAGGGGTAAGGTGACAGGGATACTGGAGTGATGGAGGTAGATATGTATAGGGGTAAGGTGACAGGGATACTGGAGTGATACAGGTAGATATGTAAGGTGACAGGGATACTAGAGGGATGGAGGTAGATATGTATAGGGGTAAGGTGACAGGGATACTGGAGGGATAGAGGTAGATATGTATAGGGGTAGGAGACAGGGATATGGAGTGATAGGTGATATGTATAGAAGGAGACAGGGATACTGGAGTGATGGAGGTAGATATGTATAGGGGTAAGGTGACAGGGATACTGGAGTGATGGAGGTAGATATGTATAGGGGTAAGGTGACAGGGATACTAGAGTGATGGAGGTAGATATGTATAGGGTAAGGTGACAGGGATACTGGAGTGATGGAGGTAGATATGTATAGGGGTAAGGTGACAGGGATACTAGAGTGATGGAGGTAGATATGTATAGGTGTAAGGTGACAGGGATACTGGAGGATGGAGGTAGATATGTATAGGGGTAAGGTGACAGGGATACTGGAGTGATGGAGGTAGATATGTATAGGGGTTAAGGTGACAAGGATACTAGAGGGATGGAGGTAGATATGTATAGGGGTAAGGTGACAGGGATACTGGAGTGATGGAGGTAGATATGTATAGGGGTAAGGTGACAGGGATACTAGAAGTGACAGGGATAGATAGTAGATATGTATAGGGGTAAGGTGACAGGGATACTGGAGTGATGGAGGTAGATATGTATAGGGGTAAGGTGACAGGGATACTGGAGTGATAGAGGTAGATATGTATAGGGGTAAGGTGACAGGGATACTGGAGTGATGGAGGTAGATATGTATAGGGGTAAGGTGACAGGGATACTGGAGTGATGGAGGTAGATATGTATAGGGGTAAGGTGACAGGGATACTAGAGTGATGGAGGTAGATATGTATAGGGGTAAGGTGGCAGGGATACTGGAGTGATGGAGGTAGATATGTATAGGGGTAAGGTGACAGGGATACTAGAGTGATAGAGGTAGATATGTATAGGGGTAAGGGGACAGGGATACTAGAGTGATAGAGGTATATATGTATAGGGGTAAGGTGACAGGGATATTACTTCCGGGTTGGAGCGAGCCGGTCGCATCCGCGCTTCGGTCTGCAGGTTGTATAACTTTTTCATTACATTTCATTATAGTACAACGGTCTGATTTGTCTAATCTTAGCAATTTCTTCTTAGCTAGCTACATAGTCGTCGTTGTATCAAAGATAATTGCGTAATTATCGTATTTCGTCGTCTCCTATCTGCCCAACACGTTCACCGTCTACCGTAGCACTGTAGTAACTATCACACTCAACTGAACGACTTGATTAGTGTAGTGTTAGCTAGCTACATAGTTGTCTTTGCTGTCTTCGTATCCAAGATAATTGTGTAGTTTAGAGTGTGGAGTCTTAGAGTGATAATTGCGTTATTATCGTATTTCGTCGTCCTCCTATCTGCCTAGCAGCTAGCCAGCTAGCATACGTTCACCGGCTACCGTAGCACTGTAGTAACTATCACACTCAACTGAACGACTTGATTAGTGTAGTATTAGCTAGCTACATAGTTGTCTTTGCTGTCTTCGTATCCAAGATAATTGTGTAGTTAGAGTGTGTAGTCTTAGAGTGATTATCTTAATTTACCGAGGTTAGCTAGCCAGCTATTTTGTCGTCCTTAACGTAGGAGACACTCTAGCTAGCCAATAGCCAGCCAACGTCTACTGAATAGAACTTTCGCATTCCGGTCGCATTCCGCTCGCTCCACAGGTAGTATCACATTTTCATTTCATTTCATTACAGTCCCAACGGTGTGATTTGTTTGATCGTAGCTAGCTACATAGCTAGCTACATAGCCGTCTTTGTTTCAAAGATAATTGTGTAGTCTAGAGCGATTTTCTAGGTTAGCTAGCCAGCTATTGTCGTTCTCCTAACGCAACGTAACGTAACCAACACTGCTAGCTAGCCAGCTAACCCCGAAAAGCAGCATTGTAGAAACTTCACACTCAACGGAACGACTTGATTAGGGTAGTGTCAACAACGCAGCTAGCCTACCTCAGCAGTACTGTATCATTTTAATCATTTTAGTCAATTAGATTCTTGCTACGTAAGCTTAACTTTCTGAACATTCGAGACGTGTAGTCCACTTGTCATTCCAATCTCCTCTGCATTAGTGTAGCCTCTTCTCTAGCCTGTCAACTATGTGTCTGTCTATCCCTGTTCTCTCCTCTCTGCACAGACCATACAAACGCTCCACACCGCATGGCCGCGGCCACCCTAATCTGGTGGTCCCAGCGCGCACGACCCACGTGGAGTTCCAGGTCTCCGGTAGCCTCTGGAACTGCCGATCTGCGGCCAACAAGGCAGAGTTCATCTCAGCCTATGCCTCCCTCCAGTCCCTCGACTTCTTGGCTCTGACGGAAACATGGATCACCACAGACAACACCGCTACTCCTACTGCTCTCTCTTCGTCCGCCCACGTGCTCTCGCACACCCCGAGAGCTTCTGGTCAGCGGGGTGGTGGCACCGGGATCCTCATCTCTCCCAAGTGGTCATTCTCTCTTTCTCCCCTTACCCATCTGTCTATCGCCTCCTTTGAATTCCATGCTGTCACAGTTACCAGCCCTTTCAAGCTTAACATCCTTATCATTTATCGCCCTCCAGGTTCCCTCGGAGAGTTCATCAATGAGCTTGATGCCTTGATAAGCTCCTTTCCTGAGGACGGCTCACCTCTCACAGTTCTGGGCGACTTTAACCTCCCCACGTCTACCTTTGACTCATTCCTCTCTGCCTCCTTCTTTCCACTCCTCTCCTCTTTTGACCTCACCCTCTCACCTTCCCCCTACTCACAAGGCAGGCAATACGCTCGACCTCATCTTTACTAGATGCTGTTCCTCCACTAACCTCATTGCAACTCCCTCCAAGTCTCCGACCACTACCTTGTATCCTTTTCCCTCTCGCTCTCATCCAACACTTCCCACACTGCCCCTACTCGGATGGTATCGCGCCGTCCCAACCTTCGCTCTCTCTCCCCGCTACTCTCTCCTCTTCCATCCTATCATCTCTTCCCTCTGCTCAAACCTTCTCAACCTATCTCCTGATTCTGCCTCCTCAACCCTCCTCTCCTCCCTTTCTGCATCCTTTGACTCTCTATGTCCCCTATCCTCCAGGCCGCTCGGTCCTCCCTCCCGCTCCGTGGCTCGACGACTCATTGCGAGCTCACAGAACAGGGCTCCGGGCAGCCGAGCGGAAATGGAGGAAAACTCGCCTCCTGCGGACCTGGCATCCTTTCACTCCCTCCTCTCTACATTTTCCTCCTCTGTCTCTGCTGCTAAAGCCACTTTCTACCACTCTAAATTCCAAGCATCTGCCTCTAACCCTAGGAAGCTCTTTGCCACCTTCTCCTCCCTCTTGAATCCTCCTCCCCCTCCCCCCTCCTCCCCTCTCTGCAGATGACTTCGTCAACCATTTTGAAAAGAAGGTCGACGACATCCGATCCTCGTTTGCTAAGTCAAACGACACCGCTGGTTCTGCTCACACTGCCCTACCCTGTGCTCTGACCTCTTTCTCCCCTCTCTCTCCAGATGACATCTCGCGTCTTGTGACGGCCGGCCGCCCAACAACCTGCCCGCTTGACCCTATCCCCTCCTCTCTTCTCCAGACCATCTCCGGTGACCTTCTCCCTTACCTCACCTCGCTCATCAACTCATCCCTGACCGCTGGCTACGTCCCTCCCGTCTTCAAGAGAGCGAGAGTTGCACCCCTTCTGAAAAAACCTACACTCGATCCCTCCGATGTCAACAACTACAGACCAGTATCCCTTCTTTCTTTTCTCTCCAAAACTCTTGAACGTGCCGTCCTTGGCCAGCTCTCCGCTATCGCTCTCAGAATGACCTTCTTGATCCAAATCAGTCAGGTTTCAAGACTAGTCATTCAACTGAGACTGCTCTTCTCTGTATCACGGAGGCGCTCCGCACTGCTAAAGCTAACTCTCTCTCTCTGCTCTCATCCTTCTAGACCTATCGGCTGCCTTCGATACTGTGAACCATCAGATCCTCCTCTCCACCCTCTCCGAGTTGGGCATCTCCGGCGCGGCCCACGCTTGGATTGCGTCCTACCTGACAGGTCGCTCCTACCAGGTGGCGTGGCGAGAATCCGTCTCCTCACCACGTGCTCTCACCACTGGTGTCCCCCAGGGCTCTGTTCTAGGCCCTCTCCTATTCTCGCTATACACCAAGTCACTTGGCTCTGTCATAACCTCACATGGTCTCTCCTATCATTGCTATGCAGACGACACACAATTAATCTTCTCCTTTCCCCCTTCTGACGACCAGGTGGCGAATCGCATCTCTGCATGTCTGGCAGACATATCAGTGTGGATGACGGATCATCACCTCAAGCTGAACCTCGGCAAGACGGAGCTGCTCTTCCTCCCGGGGAAGGACTGCCCGTTCCATGATCTCGCCATCACTGTTGACAACTCCATTGTGTCCTCGTCCCAGAGCGCTAAGAACCTTGGCGTGATCCTGGACAACACCCTGTCGTTCTCAAATAACATCAAGGCGGTGGCCCGTTCCTGTAGGTTCATGCTCTACAACATCCGCAGAGTACGACCCTGCCTCACACAGGAAGCGGCGCAGGTCCTAAACCAGGCACTTGTCATCTCCCGTCTGGATTACTGCAACTCGCTGTTGGCTGGGCTCCCTGCCTGTGCCATTAAACCCTACAACTCATCCAGAACGCCGCAGCCCGTCTGGTGTTCAACCTTCCCAAGTTCTCTCACGTCACCCCGCTCCTCCGCTCTCTCCACTGGCTTCCAGTTGAAGCTCGCATCCGCTACAAGACCATGGTGCTTGCCTACGGAGCTGTGAGGGGAACGGCACCTCAGTACCTCCAGGCTCTGATCAGGCCCTACACCCAAACAAGGGCACTGCGTTCATCCACCTCTGGCCTGCTCGCCTCCCTACCACTGAGGAAGTACAGTTCCCGCTCAGCCCAGTCAAAACTGTTCGCTGCTCTGGCCCCCAATGGTGGAACAAACTCCCTCACGACGCCAGGACAGCGGAGTCAATCACCACCTTCCGGAGACACCTGAAACCCCACCTCTTTAAGGAATACCTAGGATAGGATAAAGTAATCCTTCTCACCCCCCCCCTTAAAAGACCTAGATGCACTATTGTAAAGTGGCTGTTCCACTGGATGTCATAAGATGAAAGCACCAATTTGTAAGTCGCTCTGGATAAGAGCGTCTGCTAAATGACTTAAATGTAATGTAAATGGATACTGGAGTGATAGAGGTAGATATATATAGGGGTAAGGTGACAGGGATACTGGAGTGATGGAGGTAGATATGTATAGGGAGGGGTAAGGTGACAGGGATACTGGAGTGATAGAGGTAGATATGTATAGGGGTAAGGTGACAGGGATACTGGAGTGATGGAGGTAGATATGTATAGGGAGGGGTAAGATGACAGGGATACTAGAGTGATAGAGGTAGATATGTATAGGGGTAAGGTGACAGGGATACTAGAGTGATAGGGACAGCACCCCATCAAACAAACACATGACAATCATATTTCATCCCGCCAGGCGCGACACAAAACTCAGAAATAACGCTATAATTCATGCTTTACCTTTGAAGATCTTCTTCTGTTGGCACTCTAAAATGTCCCATAAACATCACAAATTGTCCTTTTGTTCAATAAATTCCATCATTATTTCTCCAAAATGTAAATTTATTTGGTGCATTTGATTCAGAAAAGCACCAGTTCCATCTCCTCCAACATGTCTACCATTTATCTAATTAGTTACCTGTAATCTTGGTCCAAACATTTCAAACAACTTTTCTAATCCATCTTTAGGTATTTTAAACATAAATAATCGATAAAATTTAAGACGGATAAACTGTCTTCGATACCGGATAAAATGAAAGTGGAGCGAGCGCTGAGTCGCGCGCCCCAAACACAACAGCACACTAGACTCGACACTCAGTCTGAACAGCTATACTTCTTCATTACTCAAAAGAAAGAAAGAAAAACATAGACCAATTTCTAAAGACGGTTGACATCTAGTGGAAGCCCTAGGAACTGCAACCAGATGCCTCAGAAATCTAGATTCCCATAGAAAACCAATTGAAAACACAGTGAACTCAAAAAACAATTCCTGGATGGTTTGTCCTCAGGTTTTCACCTGCCAAATAAGTACTGTTATACTCACAGATTTGAACAGTTTTAGAAACTTTAGCGTCTTTTCTATCCAAATCTACCAATTATATGCATATCCTAGCTTCTGTGCCTGAGTAGCAGGCAGTTTACTTTGGGCCCGCTTTTCATTCGGACGTGAAAATCCCGCTCCCTATCCCAAACAGGTTATGTGGGCACGCAAAGCTCTTTTGCCCCAAATGCCCACATTCAAAACACCGTAGACTGTCTGTGCTGGCAAACCCTGTGTAGAGCCCCTCCTCATGCCTCACTTTAAAATGCACATTTAGCTGTTGCTCATTGTTATTCAGAAACATGAACACTTGCCTTCGGAACGAAACAACATGCTTAACGACATCTGCCTGATAACCTGCATGACAGTACACGGAAACCTCTAGCAAACTTACCAATATGACTCAGCACTTTCCTAATTTGATCATTTGAAAATTTGCGATTACCACACTGGTCAAAGGGGTACAAAGAGACAAAATTGGCATCAACACACCCCTTACAAATATTCCACTAGGAAAGAGCCTACCAACCAAAACCCCTTCACCCACTGGGAAGAGCAGGCTCACCCCTTCACCCCCGGGGCAGAGCAGGCTCACCCCTTCACCCCTGGGCAGAGCAGGCTCACCCCTTCACCCCCTTGGCAGAGCAGGCTCACCCCTTCACCCCCTTGGCAGAGCAGGCTCACCCCTTCACCCCTTGGCAGAGCAGGCTCACCCCTTCCTTCACCCCCCCTTCACCCCGGGCAGAGCAGGCTCACCCCTTCACCCCACCCCCCCTTCACCCCGGGCAGAGCAGGCTCACTCCTTCACCCCCTGGGCAGAGCAGGCTCACCCCTTCACCCCCTGGGCAGAGCAGGCTCACTCCTTCACCCCCTGGGCAGAGCAGGCTCACTCCTTCACCCCCTGGGCAGAGCAGGCTCACTCCTTCACCCCCTGGGCAGAGCAGGCTCACTCCTTCACCCCCTGGGCAGAGCAGGCTCACTCCTTCACCCCCTGGGCAAAGCAGGCTCACTCCTTCACCCCTTGGGCAGAGCAGGCTCACTCCTTCACCCCCTGGGCAGAGCAGGCTCACTCCTTCACCCCCTGGGCAGAGCAGGCTCACTCCTGGGCAGAGCAGGCCCACTCCTTCACCCCCTGGGCAGAGCAGGCTCACTCCTTCACCAGGTGTGTGGCTTAACATTAAGACTGGGTATTACATGCTAAATGCTTCATTCTACTTGGTACACATGCCACATACACACACAAACACACATGCGATATGATGTTGATAACACTCTGTGGCTCGAAGCTTTCTTTAGTGAAGCTCTCAAATGTGTGAGCCTGCGGAGGGGGTGAAGGGGTGAGCTTGCTCTGCCCAGGGTGTGAAGGGCTGAGCCTGCGGAGGGGGTGAAGGGGTGAGCCTGCGGAGGGGGTGAAGGGGGTGGGGTGGGGGGTTAATGTACTAGAACAGCCAGTAAATGTAGCCATGTATTTCTGATGCTAAACACAGTGATGCTGTCCTGATGCCTTTCTACACTGAAGAGGATGAAGATGCATATGATTTATGAAACACACGCTATTGATTCTACCAGCATGCCGCCTGCAGACACAAGGGCCTGTCGAGTGTGTGTGTGTGTGTGAGTAAGTGTAAGTGGTACTGTAGTCAGGATGCAGCGGCTAAAAAACGCCACTCATTTTCTCAAGAGCCCAGGGATTGTTAGCAATTGTAGCTAACGAGCCCTTCATACCGATCAATTACACGCACGTGCACAAGCGCGCACGCACACACCTTTCTCTCCTTCTGATCTCTCCCTCCCTGTCCCTAACACCTTCAATAGGTTTGGGTTTTGCTGAGGCATTGTGGACGGGGATGATGGATGGGCGTAAGCATCTGCATCTGGTACCAAAGGTTGCAAATTTGAATACAGCGATAGAAAGTTGTTTTGAGATGATTGTTTTAAGCCTATCCTAAACCTTAACCCTTACCCTAACCATTCAGAGTTAATGCCTATCCTAAACCTTAACCCTTACCCTAACCATTCAGAGTTAATGCCTAACCTAAACCTTAACCCTTACCCTAACCATTCAGAGTTAATGCCTATCCTAAACCCTAACCCTTACCATAACCATTCAGAGTTAATGCCTAACCTTACGATTGTGAAGTTAATGCCTATCCTAAACCTTAACCCTTACCCTAACCATTCAGAGTTAATGCCTATCCTAAACCTTAACCCTTACCCTAACCATTCAGAGTTAATGCCTATCCTAAACCTTAACCCTTACCCTAACCATTCAGTTAATGCCTATCCTAAACCCTAACCCTTACCATAACCATTCAGAGTTAATGCCTAACCTTACGATTGTGAAGTTAATGCCTATCCTAAACCTTAACCCTTATCATAACCATTCAGAGTTAATGCCTATCCTAAACCTTAACCCTTACCAAAACCATTCAGAGTTAATGCCTATCCTAAACATTAACCCTTACCCTAACCATTCAGAGATAATGCCTATCCTAAACCTTAACCCTTACCCTAATCATTCAGAGTTAATGCCTATCCTAAACCTTAACCCTTACCATAACCATTCAGAGTTAATGCCTATCCTAAACCTTAACCCTTACCCTAACCATTCAGAGTTAATGCCTATCCTAAACCTTAACCCTTACCATAACCATTCAGAGTTAATGCCTATCCTAAACCTTAACCCTTACCATAACCATTCAGAGTTAATGCCTATCCTAAACCTTAACCCTTACCATAACCATTCAGAGTTAATGCCTATCATAAACCTTAACCCTTACCCGAACCATTCATAGTTAATGCCTATCCATACCTTAACCCTTGCTATAACCATTCAGAGTTAATGCCTATCCTAAACCTTAACCCTTACCATAACCATTCAGAGTTAATGCCTAACCTTAACATTGGGAAGTTAATGCCTATCCTAAACCTTAACCCTTACCATAACCATTCAGAGTTAATGCCTATCATAAACCTTGACCCTTACCCTAACCATTCAGAGTTAATGCCTATCCTAAACCTTAACCCTTACCAAAACCATTCAGAGTTAATGCCTATCCTAAACATTAACCCTTACCCTAACCATTCAGAGATAATGCCTATCCTAAACCTTAACCCTTACCCTAATCATTCAGAGTTAATGCCTATCCTAAACCTTAACCCTTACCATAACCATTCAGAGTTAATGCCTATCCTAAACCTTAACCCTTACCCTAACCATTCAGAGTTAATGCCTATCCTAAACCTTAACCCTTACCATAACCATTCAGAGTTAATGCCTATCCTAAACCTTAACCCTTACCATAACCATTCAGAGTTAATGCCTATCCTAAACCTTAACCCTTACCCTAACCATTCAGAGTTAATGCCTATCCTTAACCCTTACCCTAACCATTCAGAGTTAATGCCTATCATAAACCTTAACCCTTACCCGAACCATTCATAGTTAATGCCTATCCATACCTTAACCCTTGCTATAACCATTCAGAGTTAATGCCTATCCTAAACCTTAACCCTTACCATAACCATTCAGAGTTAATGCCTAACCTTAACATTGGGAAGTTAATGCCTATCCTAAACCTTAACCCTTACCATAACCATTCAGAGTTAATGCCTATCATAAACCTTGACCCTTACCCTAACCATTCAGAGTTAATGCCTATCCTAAACCTTAACCCTTACCATAACCATTCAGAGTTAATGCCTATCCTAAACCTTAAACCTTACCATAACCATTCAGAGTTAATTCCTATCCTAAACCTTAACCCTTACCTTAACCATTCAGAGTTAATGCCTATCCTAAACCTTAACCCTTACCATAACCATTCAGAGTTAATGCCTATCCTAAACCTTAACCCTTACCCTAACCATTCAGAGTTAATGCCTATCCTAAACCTTAACCCTTACCATAACCATTCAGAGTTAATGCCTATCATAAACCTTAACCCTTGCCCTAACCATTCAGAGTTAATGACTATCCTAAACCTTAACCCTTAACCTAACCATTCAGAGTTAATGCCTATCCTAAACCTTAACCCTTACCATAACCATTCAGAGTTAATTCCTATCCTAAACCTTAACCCTTACCTTAACCATTCAGAGTTAATGCCTATCCTAAACCTTAACCCTTACCATAACCATTCAGAGTTAATGCCTATCCTAAACCTTAACCCTTACCCTAACCATTCAGAGTTAATGCCTATCCTAAACCTTAACCCTTACCATAACCATTCAGAGTTAATGCCTATCATAAACCTTAACCCTTGCCCTAACCATTCAGAGTTAATGCCTATCCTAAACCTTAACCCTTGCCCTAACCATTCAGAGTTAATGCCTATCCTAAACCTTAACCTTTACCATAACCATTCAGAGTTAATGCCTATCCTAAACCTTAACCCTTACCCTAACCATTCAGAGTTAATGCCTATCCTAAACCTTAACCCTTACCCGAACCATTCAGAGTTAATGCCTATCCATACCTTAACCCTTACCATAACCATTCAGAGTTAATGCCTATCCTAAACCTTAACCCTTACAATAACCATTCAGAGTTAATGCCTAACCTTAAGATTGTGAATTTAATGCCTATCCTAAACCTTAACCCTTACCATAACCATTCAGAGTTAATAGCTATGCTAAACCTTAACCCTTACCCTAACCATTCAGAGTTAATGACAATCCTAAACCTTAACCCTTACCTTAACCATTCAGAGTTAATGCCTATCCTAAACCTTAACCCTTACCCTAACCATTCAGAGTTAATGCCTATCCTAAACCTTAACAATTACCCTAACCATTCAGAGTTAATAACTATCCTAAACCTTAACCCTTACCCTAACCATTCAGAGTTAATGCATATCCTAAACCTTAACCCTTACAATAACCATTCAGAGTTAATGCCTAACCTTAAGATTGTGAAGTTAATGCCTATCCTTAACCCTTACCCTAACCATTCAGAGTTAATGCCTATCCTAAACCTTAACCCTTACCATAACCATTCAGAGTTAATGCCTATCATAAACCTTAACCCTTACCCTAACCATTCAGAATTAATGCCTATCCTAAACCTTAACCCTTACCCTAACCATTCAGAGTTAATGCCTATCCTAAACCTTAACCCTTACCATAACCATTCAGAGTTAATGCCTATCCTAAACCCTTACCATAACCATTCAGAGTTAATGCCTATCATAAACCTTAACCCTTACCCGAACCATTCACAGTTAATGCCTATCCATACCTTAACCCTTACCATAACCATTCAGAGTTAATGCATAACCTTAAGATTGTGAAGTTAATGCCTATCCTAAACCTTAACCCTTACCATAACCATTCAGAGTTAATGCCTATCTTAAACCTTAACACTTACCCTAACCATTCAGAGTTAATGCCCATCATAAACCTTGACCCTTACCCTAACCATTCAGAATTAATGCATATCCTAAACCTTAACCCTTACCCTAACCATTCAGAGTTAATGCCTATCCTAAACCTTAACCCTTACCAAAACCATTCAGAGTTAATGCCTATCCTAAACATTAACCCTTACCCTAACCATTCAGAGATAATGCCTATCCTAAACCTTAACCCTTACCCTAATCATTCAGAGTTAATGCCTATCCTAAACCTTAACCCTTACCATAACCATTCAGAGTTAATGCCTATCCTAAACCTTAACCTTACCCTAACCATTCAGAGTTAATGCCTATCCTAAACCTTAACCCTTACCATAACCATTCAGAGTTAATGCCTATCCTAAACCTAACCCTTACCATAACCATTCAGAGTTAATGCCTAACCTTAACATTGTGAAGTTAATGCCTATCCTAAACCTTAACCCTTACCATAACCATTCAGAGTTAATGCCTATCCTAAACCCTAACCCTTACCATAACCATTCAGAGTTAATGCCTATCCTAAACCTTAACCCTTACCTAACCATTCAGAGTTAATGCCTATCCTAAACCTTAACCCTTACCCTAACCATTCAGAGTTAATGCCTATCCTAAACCTTAACCCTTACCATAACCATTCAGAGTTAATGCCTATCCTAAACCTTAACCCTTACCCTAACCATTCAGAGTTAATGCCTATCCTAAACCTTAACCCTTACCATAACCATTCAGAGTTAATGCCTATCCTAAACCTTAACCCTTACCATAACCATTCAGAGTTAATTCCTATCCTAAACCTTAACCCTTACCTTAACCATTCAGAGTTAATGCCTATCCTAAACCTTAACCCTTACCATAACCATTCAGAGTTAATGCCTATCCTAAACCTTAACCCTTACCCTAACCATTCAGAGTTAATGCCTATCCTAAACCTTAACCCTTACCATAACCATTCAGAGTTAATGCCTATCATAAACCTTAACCCTTGCCCTAACCATTCAGAGTTAATGCCTATCCTAAACCTTAACCCTTAACCTAACCATTCAGAGTTAATGCCTATCCTAAACCTTAACCCTTACCATAACCATTCAGAGTTAATGCCTATCCTAAACCTTAACCCTTACCATAACCATTCAGAGTTAATGCCTATCCTAAACCTTAACCCTTACCATAACCATTCAGAGTTAATGCCTATCCTAAACCTTAACCCTTACCCTAACCATTCAGAGTTAATGCCTATCCTAAACCTTAACCCTTACCATAACCATTCAGAGTTAATGCCTATCATAAACCTTGACCCTTACCCTAACCATTCAGAGTTAATGCCTATCCTAAACCTTAACCCTTAACCTAACCATTCAGAGTTAATGCCTATCCTAAACCTTAACCCTTACCATAACCATTCAGAGTTAATGCCTATCCTAAACCTTAACCCTTGCCCTAACCATTCAGAGTTAATGCCTATCCTAAACCTTAACCTTTACCATAACCATTCAGAGTTAATGCCTAACCTTAACATTGGGAAGTTAATGCCTATCCTAAACCTTAACCCTTACCATAACCATTCAGAGTTAATGCCTATCCTAAACCTTAAACCTTACCATAACCATTCAGAGTTAATTCCTATCCTAAACCTTAACCCTTACCTTAACCATTCAGAGTTAATGCCTATCCTAAACCTTAACCCTTGCCCTAACCATTCAGAGTTAATGCCTATCCTAAACCTTAACCTTTACCATAACCATTCAGAGTTAATGCCTATCCTAAACCTTAACCCTTAACCTAACCATTCAGAGTTAATTCCTATCCTAAACCTTAACCCTTACCATAACCATTCAGAGTTAATGCCTATCCTAAACCTTAACCCTTACCCTAACCATTCAGAGTTAATTCCTATCCTAAACCTTAACCCTTACCTTAACCATTCAGAGTTAATGCCTATCCTAAACCTTAACCCTTACCCTACCCATTCAGAATTAATCCCTATCCTAAACCTTAACCCTTACCCTAATCATTCAGAGTTAATGCCTATCCTAAACCTTAACCCTTACCATAACCATTCAGAGTTAATGCCTATCCTAAACCTTAACCCTTACCCTAACCATTCAGAGTTAATGCCTATCCTAAACCTTAACCCTTACCATAACCATTCAGAGTTAATGCCTATCCTAAACCTTAACCCTTACCCTAACCATTCAGAGTTAATGCCTATCATAAACCTTAACCCTTACCCGAACCATTCATAGTTAATGCCTATCCATACCTTAACCCTTGCTATAACCATTCAGAGTTAATGCCTATCCTAAACCTTAAACCTTACCATAACCATTCAGAGTTAATTCCTATCCTAAACCTTAACCCTTACCTTAACCATTCAGAGTTAATGCCTATCCTAAACCTTAACCCTTACCATAACCATTCAGAGTTAATGCCTATCCTAAACCTTAACCCTTACCCTAACCATTCAGAGTTAATGCCTATCCTAAACCTTAACCCTTACCATAACCATTCAGAGTTAATGCCTATCATAAACCTTAACCCTTGCCCTAACCATTCAGAGTTAATGACTATCCTAAACCTTAACCCTTAACCTAACCATTCAGAGTTAATGCCTATCCTAAACCTTAACCCTTACCATAACCATTCAGAGTTAATGCCTATCCTAAACCTTAACCCTTACCCTAACCATTCAGAGTTAATGCCTATCCTAAACCTTAACCCTTACCATAACCATTCAGAGTTAATGCCTATCCTAAACCTTAACCCTACCCTAACCATTCAGAGTTAATGCCTATCCTAAACCTTAACCCTTACCATAACCATTCAGAGTTAATGCCTATCCTAAACCTTAACCCTTACCCTAACCATTCAGAGTTAATGCCTATCCTAAACCTAACCCTTAACCTAACCATTCAGAGTTAATGCCTATCCTAAACCTTAACCCTTACCATAACCATTCAGAGTTAATGCCTATCCTAAACCTTAACCCTTACCCTAACCATTCAGAGTTAATGCCTATCCTAAACCTTAACCCTTACCATAACCATTCAGAGTTAATGCCTATCCTAAACCTTAACCCTTACCATAACCATTCAGAGTTAATGCCTATCCTAAACCTTAACCCTTACCTAACCATTCAGAGTTAATGCCTATCCTAAACCTTAACCCTTACCATAACCATTCAATCCTAAACCTTAACCTTACCATAACCATTCAGAGTTAATGCCTATCCTAAACCTTAACCCTTACCTTAACCATTCAGAGTTAATGCCTATCCTAAACCTTAACCCTTACCTAACCATTCAGAGTTAATGCCTATCCTAAACCTTAACCCTTACCATAACCATTCAGAGTTAATGCCTATCCTAAACCTTAACCCTTACCCTAACCATTCAGAGTTAATGCCTATCCTAAACCTTAACCCTTACCATAACCATTCAGAGTTAATGCCTATCCTAAACCTTAACCCTTACCCTAACCATTCAGAGTTAATGCCTATCCTAAACCTTAACCCTTACCCTAACCATTCAGAGTTAATGCCTATCCTAAACCTTAACCCTTACCCTAACCATTCAGAGTTAATGCCTATCCTAAACCTTAACCCTTACCATAACCATTCAGAGTTAATGCCTATCCTAAACCTTACCCTAACCATTCAGAGTTAATGCCTATCCTAAACCTTAACCCTTACCATAACCATTCAGAGTTAATGCCTATCCTAAACCTTAACCCTTACCATAACCATTCAGAGTTAATGCCTATCCTAAACCTTAACCCTTACCATAACCATTCAGAGTTAATGCCTATCCTAAACCTTAACCCTTACCCTAACCATTCAGAGTTAATGCCTATCCTAAACCTTAACCCTTACCCTAACCATTCAGAGTTAATGCCTATCCTAAACCTTAACCCTTACCCTAACCATTCAGAGTTAATGCCTATCCTAAACCTTAACCCTTACCATAACCATTCAGAGTTAATGCCTATCCTAAACCTTAACCTTACCCTAACCATTCAGAGTTAATGCCTATCCTAAACCTTAACCCTTACCCTAACCATTCAGAGTTAATGCCTATCCTAAACCTTAACCCTTACCCTAACCATTCAGAGTTAATGCCTATCCTAAACCTTAACCCTTACCATAACCATTCAGAGTTAATGCCTATCCTAAACCTTAACCCTTACCCTAACCATTCAGAGTTAATGCCTATCCTAAACCTTAACCCTTACCATAACCATTCAGAGTTAATGCCTATCCTAAACCTTAACCCTTACAATAACCATTCAGAGTTAATGCCTAACCTTCATTGAGTTAATGCCTATCCTAAACCTTAACCCTTACCATAACCATTCAGAGTTAATAGCTATCCTAAACCTTAACACTTACCCTAACCATTCAGAGTTAATGCCTATCCTAAACCTTAACCCTTACCTTAACCATTCAGAGTTAATGCCTATCCTAAACCTTAACCCTTACCCTAACCATTCAGAGTTAATGCCTATCCTAAACCTTAACCCTTACCATAACCATTCAGAGTTAATGCCTATCCTAAACCTTAACCCTTACCATAACCATTCAGAGTTAATGCCTATCCTAAACCTTAACCCTTACCTTAACCATTCAGAGTTAATGCCTATCCTAAACCTTAACCTATCCTAAACCTTAAACCTTAACCATTCAGAGTTAATGCCTATCCTAAACCTTAACCCTTACCATAACCATTCAGAGTTAATGCCTATCCTAAACCTTAACCCTTACCATAACCATTCAGAGTTAATGCCTATCCTAAACCTTAACCCTTACCTAACCATTCAGAGTTAATGCCTATCCTAAACCTTAACCCTTACCCTAACCATTCAGAGTTAATGCCTATCCTAAACCTTAACCCTTACCATAACCATTCAGAGTTAATGCCTATCCTAAACCTTAACCCTTACCCTAACCATTCAGAGTTAATGCCTATCCTAAACCTTAACCCTTACCCTAACCATTCAGAGTTAATGCCTATCCTAAACCTTAACCCTTACCATAACCATTCAGAGTTAATGCCTATCCTAAACCTTAACCCTTACCCTAACCATTCAGAGTTAATGCCTATCCTAAACCTTAACCCTTACCATAACCATTCAGAGTTAATGCCTATCCTAAACCTTAACCCTTACCCTAACCATTCAGAGTTAATGCCTATCCTAAACCTTAACCCTTACCATAACCATTCAGAGTTAATGCCTATCCTAAACCTTAACCCTTACCATAACCATTCAGAGTTAATGCCTATCCTAAACCTTAACCCTTACCTAACCATTCAGAGTTAATGCCTATCCTAAACCTTAACCCTTACCCTAACCATTCAGAGTTAATGCCTATCCTAAACCTTAACCCTTACCCTAACCATTCAGAGTTAATGCCTATCCTAAACCTTAACCCTTACCATAACCATTCAGAGTTAATGCCTATCCTAAACCTTAACCCTTACCCTAACCATTCAGAGTTAATGCCTATCCTAAACCTTAACCCTTACCCTAACCATTCAGAGTTAATGCCTATCCTAAACCTTAACCCTTACCCTAACCATTCAGAGTTAATGCCTATCCTAAACCTTAACCCTTACCATAACCATTCAGAGTTAATGCCTATCCTAAACCTTAACCCTTACCCGAACCATTCAGAGTTAATGCCTATCCATACCTTAACCCTTACCATAACCATTCAGAGTTAATGCCTATCCTAAACCTTAACCCTTACAATAACCATTCAGAGTTAATGCCTATCCTAAACCTTAACCCTTACCATAACCATTCAGAGTTAATGCCTATCCTAAACCTTAACCCTTACCATAACCATTCAGAGTTAATGCCTATCCTAAACCTTAACCCTTACCCGAACCATTCAGAGTTAATGCCTATCCATACCTTAACCCTTACCATAACCATTCAGAGTTAATGCCTATCCTAAACCTTAACCCTTACCATAACCATTCAGAGTTAATGCCTAACCTTAAGATTGTGAAGTTAATACCTATCCTAAACCTTAACCCTTACCCTAACCATTCAGAGTTAATGCCTATCCTAAACCTTAACCCTTACCATAACCATTCAGAGTTAATGCCTATCCTAAACCTTAACCCTTACCATAACCATTCAGAGTTAATGCCTATCCTAAACCTTAACCTTACCCTAACCATTCAGAGTTAATGCCTATCCTAAACCTTAACCCTTACCCTAACCATTCAGAGTTAATGCCTATCCTAAACCTTAACCCTTACCCTAACCATTCAGAGTTAATGCCTATCCTAAACCTTAACCCTTACCATAACCATTCAGAGTTAATGCCTATCCTAAACCTTAACCCTTATCTAACCATTCAGAGTTAATGCCTATCCTAAACCTTAACCCTTACCATAACCATTCAGAGTTAATGCCTATCCTAAACCTTAACCCTTACCATAACCATTCAGAGTTAATGCCTATCCTAAACCTTAACCCTTACCCCATTCAGAGTTAATGCCTATCCTAAACCTTAACCATTTCAGAGTTAATGCCTATCTAAACCTTAACCCTTACCTAACCATTCAGAGTTAATGCCTATCCTAAACCTTACCCTTAAACCATTCAGAGTTAATGCCTATCCTAAACCTTAACCCTTACCATAACCATTCAGAGTTAATGCCTATCCTAAACCTTAACCCTTACCCTAACCATTCAGAGTTAATGCCTATCCTAAACCTTAACCCTTACCCTAACCATTCAGAGTTAATGCCTATCCTAAACCTTAACCCTTACCATAACCATTCAGAGTTAATGCCTATCCTAAACCTTAACCCTTACCCTAACCATTCAGAGTTAATGCCTATCCTAAACCTTAACCCTTACCCTAACCATTCAGAGTTAATGCCTATCCTAAACCTTAACCCTTACCCTAACCATTCAGAGTTAATGCCTATCCTAAACCTTAACCCTTACCATAACCATTCAGAGTTAATGCCTATCCTAAACCTTAACCCTTACCATAACCATTCAGAGTTAATGCCTATCCTAAACCTTAACCCTTACCATAACCATTCAGAGTTAATGCCTATCCTAAACCTTAACCCTTACCCTAACCATTCAGAGTTAATGCCTATCATAAACCTTGACCCTTACCCTAACCAGTCAGAGTTAATGCCTATCCTAAACCTTACCATAACCATTCAGAGTTAATGCCTATCCTAAACCTTAACCCTTACCATAACCATTCAGAGTTAATGCCTATCCTAAACCTTAACCCTTACCATAACCATTCAGAGTTAATGCCTATCCTAAACCTTAACCCTTACCATAACCATTCAGAGTTAATGCCTATCCTAAACCTTAACCCTTACCATAACCATTCAGAGTTAATGCCTATCCTAAACCTTAACCCTTACCCTAACCATTCAGAGTTAATGCCTATCCTAAACCTTAACCCTTACCCTAACCATTCAGAGTTAATGCCTATCCTAAACCTTAACCCTTACCATAACCATTCAGAGTTAATGCCTATCCTAAACCTTAACCCTTACCCTAACCATTCAGAGTTAATGCCTATCCTAAACCTTAACCCTTACCATAACCATTCAGAGTTAATGCCTATCCTAAACCTTAACCCTTACCATAACCATTCAGAGTTAATGCCTATCCTAAACCTTAACCCTTACCATAACCATTCAGAGTTAATGCCTATCCTAAACCTTAACCCTTACCATAACCATTCAGAGTTAATGCCTATCCTAAACCTTAACCCTTACCATAACCATTCAGAGTTAATGCCTATCTTAAACCTTAACCCTTACCCTAACCATTCAGAGTTAATGCCTATCCTAAACCTTAACCCTTACCCTAACCATTCAGAGTTAATGCCTATCCTAAACCTTAACCATTCAGAGTTAATGCCTATCCTAAACCAACCCTTCAACCATTCAGAGTTAATGCCTATCCTAAACCTTAACCCTTACCCTAACCATTCAGAGTTAATGCCTATCCTAAACCTTAACCCTTACCATAACCATTCAGAGTTAATGCCTATCCTAAACCTTAACCCTTACCATAACCATTCAGAGTTAATGCCTATCATAAACCTTGACCCTTACCCTAACCATTCAGAGTTAATGCCTATCCTAAACCTTAACCCTTACCATAACCATTCAGAGTTAATGCCTATCCATACCTTAACCCTTACCATAACCATTCAGAGTTAATGCCTATCCTAAACCTTAACCCTAACCATTCAGAGTTAATGCCTTAAGATTGTGAAGTTAATACCTAAAACCTTAACCCTTACCATAACCATTCAGAGTTAATGCCTATCCTAAACCTTAACCCTTACCCTAACCATTCAGAGTTAATGCCTATCCTAAACCTTAACCCTAAAACCATTCAGAGTTAATGCCTATCCTAAACCTTAACCCTTACCCTAACCATTCAGAGTTAATGCCTATCCTAAACCTTAACCCTTACCATAACCATTCAGAGTTAATGCCTATCCTAAACCTTAACCCTTACCCTAACCATTCAGAGTTAATGCCTATCCTAAACCTTAACCCTTACCATAACCATTCAGAGTTAATGCCTATCCTAAACCTTAACCCTTACCTAACCATTCAGAGTTAATGCCTATCCTAAACCTTAACCCTTACCCTAACCATTCAGAGTTAATGCCTATCCTAAACCTTAACCCTTACCATAACCATTCAGAGTTAATGCCTATCCTAAACCTTAACCCTTACCATAACCATTCAGAGTTAATGCCTATCCTAAACCTTAACCCTTACCATAACCATTCAGAGTTAATGCCTATCCTAAACCTTAACCCTCACAATAACCATTCAGAGTTAATGCCTAACCTTAAGATTGTGAAGTTAATGCCTATCCTAAACCTTAACCCTTACCCTAACCATTCAGAGTTAATGCCTATCCTAAACCTTAACCCTTGCCCTAACCATTCAGAGTTAATGCCTGTCCTAAACCTTAACCTTTACCATAACCATTCAGAGTTAATGCCTATCCTAAACCTTAACCCTTACCATAACCATTCAGAGTTAATTCCTATCCTAAACCTTAACCCTTACCTTAACCATTCAGAGTTCATGCCTATCCTAAACCTTAACCCTTACCATAACCATTCAGAGTTAATGCCTATCCTAAACCTTAACCCTTACCCTAACCATTCAGAGTTAATGCCTATCCTAAACCTTAACCCTTACCATAACCATTCAGAGTTAATGCCTATCCTAAACCTTAACCCTTACCATAACCATTCAGAGTTAATGCCTATCTTAAACCTTACCCTAACCATTCAGAGTTAATGCCTATCATAAACCTTGACCCTTACCCTAACCATTCAGAGTTAATGCCTATCCTAAACCTTAACCCTTACCATAACCATTCAGAGTTAATGCCTATCCTAAACCTTAACCCTTACCCTAACCATTCAGAGTTAATGCCTATCCTAAACCTTAACCCTTACCCTAACCATTCAGAGTTAATGCCTATCCTAAACCTTAACCCTTACCCTAACCATTCAGAGTTAATGCCTATCCTAAACCTTAACCCTTACCCTAACCATTCAGAGTTAATGCCTATCATAAACCTTGACCCTTACCCTAACCATTCAGAGTTAATGCCTATCCTAAACCTTAACCCTTACCATAACCATTCAGAGTTAATGCCTATCCAAAACCATTAACCATTCAGAGTTAATGCCTATCCTAAACCTTAACCCTTACCATAACCATTCAGAGTTAATGCCTATCCTAAACCTTAACCCTTACCATAACCATTCAGAGTTAATGCCTATCCTAAACCTTAACCCTAACCATTCAGAGTTAATGCCTATAAACCATTAACCATTCAGAGTTAATGCCTATCCTAAACCTTAACCCTTACCCTAACCATTCAGAGTTAATGCCTATCCTAAACCTTAACCCTTACCATAACCATTCAGAGTTAATGCCTATCCTAAACCTTAACCCTTACCCTAACCATTCAGAGTTAATGCCTATCCTAAACCTTAACCCTTACCATAACCATTCAGAGTTAATGCCTATCCTAAACCTTAACCCTTACCCTAACCATTCAGAGTTAATGCCTATCCTAAACCTTAACCCTTACCCTAACCATTCAGAGTTAATGCCTATCCTAAACCTTAACCCTTACCATAACCATTCAGAGTTAATGCCTATCCTAAACCTTAACCCTTACCCTAACCATTCAGAGTTAATGCCTATCCTAAACCTTAACCCTTAACCATTCAGAGTTAATGCCTATCCTAAACCTTAACCCTTACCATAACCATTCAGAGTTAATGCCTATCCTAAACCTTAACCCTTACCCGAACCATTCAGAGTTAATGCCTATCCATACCTTAACCCTTACCATAACCATTCAGAGTTAATGCCTATCCTAAACCTTAACCCTTACAATAACCATTCAGAGTTAATGCCTAACCTTAAGATTGTGAAGTTAATGCCTATCCTAAACCTTAACCCTTACCCTAACCATTCAGAGTTAATGCCTATCCTAAACCTTAACCCTTGCCTTAACCATTCAGAGTTAATGCCTGTCCTAAACCTTAACCTCCTAACCATTCAGAGTTAATGCCTATCCTAAACCTTAACCCTTACCACCATTCAGAGTTAATGCCTATCCTAAACCTTAACCCTTACCCTAACCATTCAGAGTTAATGCCTATCCTAAACCTTAACCCTTACCCTAACCATTCAGAGTTAATGCCTAACCATTCAGAGTTAATGCCTATCCTAAACCTTAACCCTTACCATAACCATTCAGAGTTAATTCCTATCCTAAACCTTAACCCTTACCTTAACCATTCAGAGTTCATGCCTATCCTAAACCTTAACAATTACCCTAACCATTCAGAGTTAATAACTATCCTAAACCTTAACCCTAACCATTCAGAGTTAATGCCTATCCTAAACCTTAACCCTTACCATAACCATTCAGAGTTAATGCCTATCCTAAACCTTAACCCTTACCATAACCATTCAGAGTTAATGCCTATCCTAAACCTTAACCCTTACCCTAACCATTCAGAGTTAATGCCTATCCTAAACCTTAACCCTTACCCTAACCATTCAGAGTTAATGCCTATCCTAAACCTTAACCCTTACCTATCCTAAACCACCATAACCATTCAGAGTTAATGCCTATCCTAAACCTTAACCCTTACCCTAACCATTCAGAGTTAATGCCTATCCTAAACCTTAACCCTTACCCTAACCATTCAGAGTTAATGCCTATCCTAAACCTTAACCCTTACCCTAACCATTCAGAGTTAATGCCTATCCTAAACCTTAACCCTTACCCTAACCATTCAGAGTTAATGCCTATCCTAAACCTTAACCCTTACCATAACCATTCAGAGTTAATGCCTATCCTAAACCTTAACCCTTACCATAACCATTCAGAGTTAATGCCTAACCTTAAGAATTAATGCCTATCCTAAACCTTAACCCTTACCATAACCATTCAGAGTTAATGCCTATCCTAAACCTTAACCCTTACCCTAACCATTCAGAGTTAATGCCTATCCTAAACCTTAACCCTTACCTAACCATTCAGAGTTAATGCCTATCCTAAACCTTAACCCTTACCCTAACCATTCAGAGTTAATGCCTATCCTAAACCTTAACCCTTACCATAACCATTCAGAGTTAATGCCTATCCTAAACCTTAACCCTTACCCTAACCATTCAGAGTTAATGCCTATCCTAAACCTTAACCCTTACCATAACCATTCAGAGTTAATGCCTATCCTAAACCTTAACCCTTACCCTAACCATTCAGAGTTAATGCCTATCCTAAACCTTAACCCTTACCCTAACCATTCAGAGTTAATGCCTATCCTAAACCTTAACCCTTACCATAACCATTCAGAGTTAATGCCTATCCTAAACCTTAACCCTTACCCTAACCATTCAGAGTTAATGCCTATCCTAAACCTTAACCCTTACCATAACCATTCAGAGTTAATGCCTATCCTAAACCTTAACCCTTACCCATAACCATTCAGAGTTAATGTTAATGCCTATCCTAAACCTTAACCCTTACCATAACCATTCAGAGTTAATGCCTATCCTAAACCTTAACCCTTACCCTAACCATTCAGAGTTAATGCCTATCCTAAACCTTAACCCTTACCATAACCATTCAGAGTTAATGCCTATCCTAAACCTTAACCCTTACCATAACCATTCAGAGTTAATGCCTATCCTAAACCTTAACCCTTACCCTAACCATTCAGAGTTAATGCCTATCCTAAACCTTAACCCTTACCATAACCATTCAGAGTTAATGCCTATCCTAAACCTTAACCCTTACCCTAACCATTCAGAGTTAATGCCTATCCTAAACCTTAACCCTTACCATAACCATTCAGAGTTAATGCCTATCCTAAACCTTAACCCTTACCATAACCATTCAGAGTTAATGCCTATCCTAAACCTTAACCCTTACCCTAACCATTCAGAGTTAATGCCTATCCTAAACCTTAACCCTTACCCTAACCATTCAGAGTTAATGCCTATCCTAAACCTTAACCCTTACCATAACCATTCAGAGTTAATGCCTAAAACCATTCAACCATTCAGAGTTAATGCCTATCCTAAACCTTAACCCTTACCCTAACCATTCAGAGTTAATGCCTATCCTAAACCTTAACCCTTACCCTAACCATTCAGAGTTAATGCCTATCCTAAACCTTAACCCTTACCATAACCATTCAGAGTTAATGCCTATCCTAAACCTTAACCCTTACCCTAACCATTCAGAGTTAATGCCTATCCTAAACCTTAACCCTTACCATAACCATTCAGAGTTAATGCCTATCCTAAACCTTAACCCTTACCATAACCATTCAGAGTTAATGCCTATCCTAAACCTTAACCCTTACCATAACCATTCAAGAGTTAATGCCTATCCTAAACCTTAACCCTTACCTAACCATTCAGAGTTAATGCCTATCATAAACCTTGACCCTTACCATAACCATTCAGAGTTAATGCCTATCCTAAACCTTAACCCTTACCATAACCATTCAGAGTTAATGCCTATCCTAAACCTTAACCCTTAACCCATTCAGAGTTAATGCCTATCCTAAACCTTAACCCTTATTAACCATTCAGAGTTAATGCCTATCCTAAACCTTAACCCTTACCCTAACCATTCAGAGTTAATGCCTATCCTAAACCTTAACCCTTACCATAACCATTCAGAGTTAATGCCTATCCTAAACCTTAACCCTTACCCTAACCATTCAGAGTTAATGCCTATCCTAAACCTTAACCCTTACCTAACCATTCAGAGTTAATGCCTATCCTAAACCTTAACCCTTACCATAACCATTCAGAGTTAATGCCTATCCTAAACCTTAACCCTTACCCTAACCATTCAGAGTTAATGCCTATCCTAAACCTTAACCCTTACCCTAACCATTCAGAGTTAATGCCTATCCTAAACCTTAACCCTTACCATAACCATTCAGAGTTAATGCCTATCCTAAACCTTAACCCTTACCCTAACCATTCAGAGTTAATGCCTATCCTAAACCTTAACCCTTACCATAACCATTCAGAGTTAATGCCTATCCTAAACCTTAACCCTTACAATAACCATTCAGAGTTAATGCCTAACCTTAAGATTGTGAAGTTAATGCCTATCCTAAACCTTAACCCTTACCATAACCATTCAGAGTTAATGCCTATCCTAAACCTTAACCCTTACCATAACCATTCAGAGTTAATGCCTATCCTAAACCTTAACCCTTACCATAACCATTCAGAGTTAATGCCTATCCTAAACCTTAACCCTTACCATAACCATTCAGAGTTAATGCCTATCCTAAACCTTAACCCTTACCTAACCATTCAGAGTTAATGCCTATCCTAAACCTTAACCCTTACCTAACCATTCAGAGTTAATGCCCTAAACCTAACCATTCAGAGTTAATGCCTATCCTAAACCTTAACCCTTACCATAACCATTCAGAGTTAATGCCTATCCTAAACCTTAACCCTTACCATAACCATTCAGAGTTAATGCCTATCCTAAACCTTAACCCTTACCCTAACCATTCAGAGTTAATGCCTATCCAAACCTTAACCCTTAACATAACCATTCAGAGTTAATGCCTATCCTAAACCTTAACCCTTACCATAACCATTCAGAGTTAATGCCTAACCTTAAGATTGGGAAACCTATCCTAAACCTTAACCCATAACCATTCAGAGTTAATGCCTATCCTAAACCTTAACCCTTACCTAACCATTCAGAGTTAATGCCTATCCTAAACCTTAACCCTTACCTCCTAACCATTCAGAGTTAATGCCTATCCTAAACCTTAACCCTTACCCTAACCATTCAGAGTTAATGCCTATCCTAAACCTTAACCCTTACCATAACCATTCAGAGTTAATGCCTATCCTAAACCTTAACCCTTACCATAACCATTCACCATTCAGAGTTAATGCCTATCCTAAACCTTAACCCTTACCATAACCATTCAGAGTTAATGCCTATCCTAAACCTTAACCCTTACCCTAACCATTCAGAGTTAATGCCTATCCTAAACCTTAACCCTTACCCTAACCATTCAGAGTTAATGCCTATCCTAAACCCCTTAACCATTCAGAGTTAATGCCTATCCTAAACCCTTACCATTCAGAGTTAATGCCTATCCTAAACCTTAACCCTTACCCTAACCATTCAGAGTTAATGCCTATCCAAACCTTAACCCTTACCATAACCATTCAGAGTTAATGCCTATCCTAAACCTTAACCCTTACCATAACCATTCAGAGTTAATGCCTAACCTAAACCTTAAACCCTTACCATAACCATTCAGAGTTAATGCCTATCCTAAACCTTAACCCTTACCATAACCATTCAGAGTTAATGCCTATCCTAAACCTTAACCCTTACCCTAACCATTCAGAGTTAATGCCTATCCTAAACCTTAACCACCATAACCATTCAGAGTTAATGCCTATCCTAAACCTTAACCCTTACCCTAACCATTCAGAGTTAATGCCTATCCTAAACCTTAACCCTTACCCTAACCATTCAGAGTTAATGCCTTCCTAAACCTTAACCCTTATAACCATTCAGAGTTAATCCCTATCCTAAACCTTAACCCTTACCATAACCATTCAGAGTTAATGCCTATCCTAAACCTTAACCCTTGCCCTAACCATTCAGAGTTAATGCCTATCCTAAACCTTAACCTTTACCATAACCATTCAGAGTTAATGCCTATCCTAAACCTTAACCCTTACCCTAACCATTCAGAGTTAATGCCTATCCTAAACCTTAACCCTTACCCTAACCATTCAGAGTTAATGCCTATCCTAAACCTTAACCCTTACCATAACCATTCAGAGTTAATGCCTATCCTAAACCTTAACCCTTACCCGAACCATTCAGAGTTAATGCCTATCCATACCTTAACCCTTACCATAACCATTCAGAGTTAATGCCTATCCTAAACCTTAACCCTTACAATAACCATTCAGAGTTAATGCCTAACCTTAAGATTGTGAAGTTAATGCTCCTAAACCCCCTTACCCTAACCATTCAGAGTTAATGCCTATCCTAAACCTTAACCCTTACCATAACCATTCAGAGTTAATGCCTATCCTAAACCTTAACCCTTACCCTAACCATTCAGAGTTAATGCAGAGAGTTAATGCCTATCCTAAACCTTAACCCTTACCTTAACCATTCAGAGTTAATGCCTATCCTAAACCTTAACCCTTGCCCTAACCATTCAGAGTTAATGCCTATCCTAAACCTTAACCCTTAACCTAACCATTCAGAGTTAATCCCTATCCTAAACCTTAACCCTTACCATAACCATTCAGAGTTAATGCCTATCCTAAACCTTAACCCTTACCCTAACCATTCAGAGTTAATTCCTATCCTAAACCTTAACCCTTACCTTAACCATTCAGAGTTAATGCCTATCCTAAACCTTAACCCTTACCCTAACCATTCAGAGTTAATGCCTATCCTAAACCTTAACCCTTACCATAACCATTCAGAGTTAATGCCTATCCTAAACCTTAACCCTTACCATAACCATTCAGAGTTAATGCCTATCCTAAACCTTAACCCTTACCCTAACCATTCAGAGTTAATGCCTATCCTAAACCTTAACCCTTACCCTAACCATTCAGAGTTAATGCCTATCCTAAACCTTAACCCTTACCCTAACCATTCAGAGTTAATGCCTATCCTAAACCTTAAACCTAACCATTCAACCTATCCTAAACCCTACCATAACCATTCAGAGTTAATGCCTATCCTAAACCTTAACCCTTACCCTAACCATTCACCCTAACCTTAACCCTTCCAGAGTTAATGCCTATCCTAAACCTTAACCCTTACCATAACCATTCAGAGTTAATGCATAACCTTAAGATTGTGAAGTTAATGCATATCCATACCTTAACCCTTACCATAACCATTCAGAGTTAATGCCTATCCTAAACCTTAACCCTTACCATAACCATTCAGAATTAATGCATATCCTAAACCTTAACCCTTGCCCTAACCATTCAGAGTTAATGCCTATCCTAAACCTTAACCTTTACCATAACCATTCAGAGTTAATTCCTATCCTAAACCTTAACCCTTACCTTAACCATTCAGAGTTAATGCCTATCCTAAACCTTAACCCTTACCCTAACCATTCAGAGTTAATCCCTATCCTAAACCTTAACCCTTACCATAACCATTCAGAGTTAATGCCTATCCTAAACCTTAACCCTTGCCCTAACCATTCAGAGTTAATGCCTATCCTAAACCTTAACCCTTACCATAACCATTCAGAGTTAATGCCTATCCTAAACCTTAACCCTTACCCTAACCATTCAGAGTTAATGCCTATCCTAAACCTTAACCCTTGCCCTAACCATTCAGAGTTAATGCCTATCCTAAACCTTAACCCTTAACCTAACCATTCAGAGTTAATCCCTATCCTAAACCTTAACCCTTACCATAACCATTCAGAGTTAATGCCTATCCTAAACCTTAACCCTTGCCCTAACCATTCAGAGTTAATGCCTATCCTAAACCTTAACCTTTACCATAACCATTCAGAGTTAATGCCTATCCTAAACCTTAACCCTTACCCTAACCATTCAGAGTTAATGCCTATCCTAAACCTTAACCCTTACCCTAACCATTCAGAGTTAATGCCTATCCTAAACCTTAACCCTTACCATAACCATTCAGAGTTAATGCCTATCCTAAACCTTAACCTTTACCCGAACCATTCAACCTATCCATTTAACCCTAATAACCATTCAGAGTTAATGCCTATCCTAAACCTTAACCCTTACCATAACCATTCAGAGTTAATGCCTATCCTAAACCTTAACCCTTACCATAACCATTCAGAGTTAATGCCTATCCTAAACCTTAACCCTTACCTAACCATTCAGAGTTAATGCCTATCCTAAACCTTAACCCTCAGAGTTAATGCCTATCCTAAACCTTAACCCTTACCATAACCATTCAGAGTTAATGCCTAACCTTAAGATTGTGAAGTTAATGCCTATCCTAAACCTTAACCCTTACCATAACCATTCAGAGTTAATGCCTATCCTAAACCTTAACCCTTACCCTAACCATTCAGAGTTAATGCCTATCCTAAACCTTAACCCTTACCCTAACCATTCAGAGTTAATGCCTATCCTAAACCTTAACCCTTACCTAACCATTCAGAGTTAATGCCTAAACCTACCCTAATAACCATTCAGAGTTAATGCCTATCCTAAACCTAAACCTTCAACCCTACCTAACCCTAACCATTCAGAGTTAATGCCTATCCTAAACCTTAACCCTTACCCTAACCATTCAGAGTTAATGCCTATCCTAAACCTTAACCCTTACCATAACCATTCAGAGTTAATTCCTATCCTAAACCTTAACCCTTACCATAACCATTCAGAGTTAATGCCTATCCTAAACCTTAACCCTTGCCCTAACCATTCAGAGTTAATGCCTATCCTAAACCTTAACCTTTACCATAACCATTCAGAGTTAATGCCTATCCTAAACCTTAACCCTTACCCTAACCATTCAGAGTTAATGCCTATCCTAAACCTTAACCCTTACCCTAACCATTCAGAGTTAATGCCTATCCTAAACCTTAACCCTTACCATAACCATTCAGAGTTAATGCCTATCCTAAACCTTAACCCTTACCCTAACCATTCAGAGTTAATGCCTATCCTAAACCTTAACCCTTACCATAACCATTCAGAGTTAATGCCTATCCTAAACCTAACCCTTACCTAACCATTCAGAGTTAATTCCTATCCTAAACCTTAACCCTAAACCATTCAGAGTTAATGCCTATCCTAAACCTTAACCCTTACCTAACCATTCAGAGTTAATGCCTATCCTAAACCTTAACCCTTACCATAACCATTCAGAGTTAATGCCTATCCTAAACCTTAACCCTTACCCTAACCATTCAGAGTTAATGCCTATCCTAAACCTTAACCCTTACCCTAACCATTCAGAGTTAATGCCTATCCAAGTTACCTTAACCTAAACCTTAACCCTTACCATAACCATTCAGAGTTAATGCCTATCCTAAACCTTAACCCTTACCATAACCATTCAGAGTTAATGCCTATCCTAAACCTTAACCTTAACTTACCATAACCATTCAAGTTAATGCCAACCCTTTCAGAGTTAATGCCTATCCTAAACCTTAACCCTTACCATAACCATTCAGAGTTAATGCCTATCCTAAACCTTAACCCTTACCCTAACCATTCAGAGTTAATGCCTATCCTAAACCTTAACCCTTACCATAACCATTCAGAGTTAATGCCTATCCTAAACCTTAACCCTTACCCTAACCATTCAGAGTTAATGCCTATCCTAAACCTTAACCCTTACCCTAACCATTCAGAGTTAATGCCTATCCTAAACCTTAACCCTTACCATAACCATTCAGAGTTAATGCCTATCCTAAACCTTAACCTTTACCCGAACCATTCAGAGTTAATGCCTATCCTAACCTTAACCCTTACCATAACCATTCAGAGTTAATGCCTATCCTAAACCTTAACCCTTACCATAACCATTCAGAGTTAATGCCTAACCTTAAGATTGTGAAGTTAATGCCTATCCTAAACCTTAACCCTTACCATAACCATTCAGAGTTAATGCCTATCCTAAACCTTAACCCTTACCATAACCATTCAGAGTTAATGCCTATCCTAAACCTTAACCCTTACCATAACCATTCAGAGTTAATGCCTATCCTAAACCTTAACCCTTACCCTAACCATTCAGAGTTAATGCCTATCCTAAACCTTAACCCTTACCATAACCATTCAGAGTTAATGCCTATCCTAAACCTTAACCCTTACCCTAACCATTCAGAGTTAATGCCTATCCTAAACCTTAACCCTTTACCATAACCATTCAGAGTTAATGCCTATCCTAAACCTTAACCTTTACCATAACCATTCAGAGTTAATGCCTATCCTAAACCTTAACCCTTACCATAACCATTCAGAGTTAATGCCTATCCTAAACCTTAACCCTTACCCTAACCATTCAGAGTTAATGCCTATCCTAAACCTTAACCCTTACCCGAACCATTCAGAGTTAATGCCTATCCATACCTTAACCCTTACCATAACCATTCAGAGTTAATGCCTATCCTAAACCTTAACCCTTACAATAACCATTCAGAGTTAATGCCTAACCTTAAGTTAATTAATGCCTATCCTAAACCTTAACCCTTACCATAACCATTCAGAGTTAATGCCTATCCATACCTTAACCCTTACCATAACCATTCAGAGTTAATGCCTATCCTAAACCTTAACCCTTACCATAACCATTCAGAGTTAATGCCTAACCTTAAGATTGTGAAGTTAATGCCTATCCTAAACCTTAACCCTTACCATAACCATTCAGAGTTAATGCCTATCCTAAACCTTAACACTTACCCTAACCATTCAGAGTTAATGCCTATCCTAAACCTTAACCCTTACCCTAACCATTCAGAGTTAATGCCTATCCTAAACCTTAACCCTTAACCTAACCATTCAGAGTTAATGCCTATCCTAAACCTTAACCCTTACCCTAACCATTCAGAGTTAATGCCTATCCTAAACCTTAACCCTTACCATAACCATTCAGAGTTAATTCCTAAACAACCCTTAACCATTCAGAGTTAATGCCTATCCTAAACCTTAACCCTTACCATAACCATTCAGAGTTAATGCCTATCCTAAACCTTAACCCTTACCATAACCATTCAGAGTTAATGCCTATCCTAAACCTTAACCCTTACCCTAACCATTCAGAGTTAATGCCTATCCTAAACCTTAACCCTTACCTAACCATTCAGAGTTAATGCCTATCCTAAACCTTAACCCTTACCTAACCATTCAGAGTTAATGCCTATCCTAAACCTTAACCCTTACCCTAACCATTCAGAGTTAATGCCTATCCTAAACCTTAACCTTTACCATAACCATTCAGAGTTAATGCCTATCCTAAACCTTAACCCTAAAACCATTCAAGTTAATGCCTATTGTGAAGTTAATACCTATCCTAAACCTTAACCCTTACCATAACCATTCAGAGTTAATGCCTATCCTAAACCTTAACCCTTACCCTAACCATTCAGAGTTAATGCCTATCCTAAACCTTAACCCTTACCATAACCATTCAGAGTTAATGCCTATCCTAAACCTTAACCCTTAACCTAACCATTCAGAGTTAATGCCTATCCTAAACCTTAACCCTTACCCTAACCATTCAGAGTTAATTCCTATCCTAAACCTTAACCCTTACCATAACCATTCAGAGTTAATGCCTATCCTAAACCTTAACCCTTGCCCTAACCATTCAGAGTTAATGCCTATCCTAAACCTTAACCTTTACCATAACCATTCAGAGTTAATGCCTATCCTAAACCTTAACCCTTAACCTAACCATTCAGAGTTAATTCCTATCCTAAACCTTAACCCTTACCTTAACCATTCAGAGTTAATGCCTATCCTAAACCTTAACCCTTGCCCTAACCATTCAGAGTTAATGCCTATCCTAAACCGTAACCTTTACCATAACCATTCAGAGTTAATGCCTATCCTAAACCTTAACCCTTACCCTAACCATTCAGAGTTAATGCCTATCCTAAACCTTAACCCTTACCCTAACCATTCAGAGTTAATGCCTATCCTAAACCTTAACCCTTACCCGAACCATTCAGAGTTAATGCCTATCCATACCTTAACCCTTACCATAACCATTCAGAGTTAATGCCTATCCTAAACCTTAACCCTTACAATAACCATTCAGAGTTAATGCCTAACCTTAAGATTGTGAAGTTAATGCCTATCCTAAACCTTAACCCTTACCATAACCATTCAGAGTTAATGCCTATCCTAAACCTTAACCCTTACCATAACCATTCAGAGTTAATGCCTATCCTAAACCTTAACCTTAACCCTTACCATAACCATTCAGAGTTAATGCCTATCCTAAACCTTAACCCTTACCCTAACCATTCAGAGTATAAAACCTTGCCTACCTAACCATTCAAGTTAATGCCTATCCTAAACCTTAACCCTTACCTAACCATTCAGAGTTAATGCCTATCCTAAACCTTAACCCTTACCCTAACCATTCAGAGTTAATTCCTATCCTAAACCTTAACCCTTACCATAACCATTCAGAGTTAATGCCTATCCTAAACCTTAACCCTTGCCCTAACCATTCAGAGTTAATGCCTATCCTAAACCTTAACCTTTACCATAACCATTCAGAGTTAATGCCTATCCTAAACCTTAACCCTTAACCTAACCATTCAGAGTTAATTCCTATCCTAAACCTTAACCCTTACCCTAACCATTCAGAGTTAATGCCTATCCTAAACCTTAACCTTTACCATAACCATTCAGAGTTAATGCCTATCCTAAACCTTAACCCTTACCCTAACCATTCAGAGTTAATGCCTATCCTAAACCTTAACCCTTGCCCTAACCATTCAGAGTTAATGCCTATCCTAAACCATAACCCTTAACCTAACCATTCAGAGTTAATCCCTATCCTAAAGCTTAACCCTTACCGTAACCATTCAGAGTTAATGCCTATCCTAAACCTTAACCCTTGCCCTAACCATTCAGAGTTAATGCCTATCTAAACCTTAACCTTTACCATAACCATTCAGAGTTAATGCCTATCCTAAACCTTAACCCTTACCCTAACCATTAAGAGTTAATGCCTATCCTAAACCTTAACCCTTACCCTAACCATTCAGAGTTAATGCCTATCCTAAACCTTAACCCTTACCATAACCATTCAGAATTAATGCATATCCTAAACCTTAACCCTTGCCCTAACCATTCAGAGTTAATGCCTATCCTAAACCTTAACCTTTACCATAACCATTCAGAGTTAATTCCTATCCTAAACCTTAACCCTTGCCCTAACCATTCAGAGTTAATGCCTATCCTAAACCTTTAACCTAACCATTCAGAGTTAATCCCTATCCTAAACCTTAACCCTTACCATAACCATTCAGAGTTAATGCCTATCCTAAACCTTAACCCTTGCCCTAACCATTCAGGGTTAATGCCTATCCTAAACCGTAACCTTTACCATAACCATTCAGAGTTAATGCCTATCCTAAACCTTAACCCTTACCCTAACCATTCAGAGTTAATGCCTATCCTAAACCTTAACCCTTACCCTAACCATTCAGAGTTAATGCCTATCCTAAACCTTAACCCTTACCATAACCATTCAGAGTTAATGCCTATCCTAAACCTTAACCCTTACCCGAACCATTCAGAGTTAATGCCTATCCATACCTTAACCCTTACCATAACCATTCAGAGTTAATGCCTATCCTAAACCTTAACCCTTACCCCATTCAGAGTTAATGCCAACCTTAAGATTGTGAAGTTAATGCCTATCCTAAACCTTAACCCTTACCATAACCATTCAGAGTTAATGCCTATCCTAAACCATTCCATTCAGAGTTAATGCCTATCCTAAACCTTAACCCTTACCATAACCATTCAGAGTTAATGCCTTAACCCTTACCATAACCATTCAGAGTTAATGCCTATCCTAAACCTTAACCCTTGCCCTAACCATTCAGAGTTAATGCCTATCCTAAACCTTAACCTTTACCATAACCATTCAGAGTTAATGCCTATCCTAAACCTTAACCCTTACCTAACCATTCAGAGTTAATGCCTATCCTAAACCTTAACCCTTACCTTAACCATTCAGAGTTAATGCCTATCCTAAACCTTAACCCTTACCCTAACCATTCAGAGTTAATGCCTATCCTAAACCTTAACCCTTACCTAACCATTCAGAGTTAATGCCTATCCTAAACCTTAACCCTTACCATAACCATTCAGAGTTAATGCCTATCCTAATCCTTAACCCTTGCCCTAACCATTCAGAGTTAATGCCTATCCTAAACCTTAACCCTTACCATAACCATTCAGAGTTAATGCCTATCCTAAACCTTAACCCTTACCCTAACCATTCAGAGTTAATGCCTATCCTAAACCTTAACCCTTACCATAACCATTCAGAGTTAATGCCTATCCTAAACCTTAACCATTCAGAGTTAATGCCTATCCTAAACCTTAACCCTTACCATAACCATTCAGAGTTAATGCCTATCCTAAACCTTAACCCTTACCAATAACCATTCAGAGTTAATGCCTATCCTAAACCTTAACCCTTACCATAACCATTCAGAGTTAATGCCTATCCTAAACCTTAACCCTTACCCTAACCATTCAGAGTTAATGCCTATCCTAAACCTTAACCCTTACCCTAACCATTCAGAGTTAATGCCTATCCTAAACCTTAACCCTTACCCTAACCATTCAGAGTTAATGCCTATCCTAAACCTTAACCCTTACCATAACCATTCAGAGTTAATGCCTATCCTAAACCTTAACCCTTAACCATTCAGAGTTAATGCCTATCCTAAACCTTAACCTTTACCATAACCATTCAGAGTTAATGCCTATCCTAAACCTTAACCCTTAACCTAACCATTCAGAGTTAATTCCTATCCTAAACCTTAACCCTTGCCCTAACCATTCAGAGTTAATGCCTATCCTAAACCTTAACCCTTAACCTAACCATTCAGAGTTAATCCCTATCCTAAACCTTAACCCTAACCATTCAGAGTTAATGCCTATCCTAAACCTTAACCCTTACCCTAACCATTCAGAGTTAATGCCTATCCTAAACCTTAACCCTTACCATAACCATTCAGAGTTAATGCCTATCCTAAACCTTAACCCTTACCATAACCATTCAGAGTTAATGCATAACCTTAAGATTGTGAAGTTAATACCTATCCTAAACCTTAACCCTTACCATAACCATTCAGAGTTAATGCCTATCCTAAACCTTAACCCTTACCCTAACCATTCAGAGTTAATGCCTATCCTAAACCTTAACCCTTACCCTAACCATTCAGAGTTAATGCCTATCCTAAACCTTAACCCTTAACCTAACCATTCAGAGTTAATGCCTATCCTAAACCTTAACCCTTACCCTAACCATTCAGAGTTAATTCCTATCCTAAACCTTAACCCTTACCATAACCATTCAGAGTTAATGCCTATCCTAAACCTTAACCCTTGCCCTAACCATTCAGAGTTAATGCCTATCCTAAACCTTAACCTTTACCATAACCATTCAGAGTTAATGCCTATCCTAAACCTTAACCCTTACCTAACCATTCAGAGTTAATTCCTATCCTAAACCTTAACCCTTACCATAACCATTCAGAGTTAATGCCTATCCTAAACCTTAACCCTTAAAACCATTCAGAGTTAATGCCTATCCTAAACCTTAACCCTTACCCTAACCATTCAGAGTTAATGCCTATCCTAAACCTTAACCATTCAGAGTTACCTATAACCATTCAGAGTTAATGCCTATCCTAAACCTTAACCCTTACCCTAACCATTCAGAGTTAATGCCTATCCTAAACCTTAACCCTTACCAAACCATTCAGAGTTAATGCCTATCCAACCTTAACCCTTACCATAACCATTCAGAGTTAATGCCTATCCTAAACCTTAACCCTTACAATAACCATTCAGAGTTAATGCCTAACCTTAAGATTGTGAAATCCTAAACCTTAACCCTTACCATAACCATTCAGAGTTAATGCCTATCCAAACCTTAACCCTTACCATAACCATTCAGAGTTAATGCCTATCCTAAACCTTAACCCTTACCATAACCATTCAGAGTTAATGCCTATAACCTAAACCTATCCTAAACCTTAACCCTTACCATAACCATTCAGAGTTAATGCCTATCCTAAACCTTAACCCTTACCCTAACCATTCAGAGTTAATGCCTATCCTAAACCTTAACCCTTACCCTAACCATTCAGAGTTAATGCCTATCCTAAACCTTAACCATTTCAGAGTTAATGCCTATCCTAAACCTTAACCCTTACCCTAACCATTCAGAGTTAATGCCTATCCTAAACCTTAACCCTTACCATAACCATTCAGAGTTAATGCCTATCCTAAACCTTAACCCTTGCCCTAACCATTCAGAGTTAATGCCTATCCTAAACCTTAACCCTTACCATAACCATTCAGAGTTAATGCCTATCCTAAACCTTAACCCTTACCTAACCATTCAGAGTTAATGCCTATCCTAAACCTTAACCCTTACCCTAACCATTCAGAGTTAATGCCTATCCTAAACCTTAACCCTTACCTAACCATTCAGAGTTAATGCCTATCCTAAACCTTAACCCTTACCATAACCATTCAGAGTTAATGCCTATCCTAAACCTTAACCCTTACCTAACCATTCAGAGTTAATGCCTATCCTAAACCTTAACCCTTACCATAACCATTCAGAGTTAATGCCTATCCTAAACCTTAACCCTTACCATAACCATTCAACCATTCAGAGTTAATGCCTATCCTAAACCTTAACCCTTACCATAACCATTCAGAGTTAATGCCTATCCTAAACCTTAACCTAAACCATTCAGAGTTAATGCCTATCATAAACCTTGACCCTTACCCTAACCATTCAGAGTTAATGCCTATCCTAAACCTTAACCCTTACCATAACCATTCAGAGTTAATGCCTATCCTAAACCTTAACCCTTACCATAACCATTCAGAGTTAATGCCTATCCTAAACCTTAACCCTTACCATAACCATTCAGAGTTAATGCCTATCCTAAACCTTAACCCTTGCCCTAACCATTCAGAGTTAATGCCTATCCTAAACCTTAACCTTTACCATAACCATTCAGAGTTAATGCCTATCCTAAACCTTAACCCTTACCCTAACCATTCAGAGTTAATGCCTATCCTAAACCTTAACCCTTAAACCATTCAGAGTTAATGCCTATCCTAAACCTAACCATTCCATTCAGAGTTAATGCCTATCCTAAACCTTAACCCTTACCATAACCATTCAGAGTTAATGCCTATCCTAAACCTTAACCCTTACCCTAACCATTCAGAGTTAATGCCTATCCTAAACCTTAACCCTTACCCTAACCATTCAGAGTTAATGCCTATCCTAAACCTTAACCCTTACCATAACCATTCAGAGTTAATGCCTATCCATACCTTAACCCTTACCATAACCATTCAGAGTTAATGCCTATCCTAAACCTTAACCCTTACCATAACCATTCAGAGTTAATGCCTAACCTTAAGATTGTGAAGTTAATGCCTATCCTAAACCTTAACCCTTACCATAACCATTCAGAGTTAATGCCTATCCTAAACCTTAACCCTTACCATAACCATTCAGAGTTAATGCATAACCTTAAGATTGTGAAGTTAATACCTATCCTAAACCTTAACCCTTACCATAACCATTCAGAGTTAATGCCTATCTTAAACCTTAACACTTACCCTAACCATTCAGAGTTAATGCCTATCCCTTGAACCCTAACCATTCAACCTATCCTAAACCTTAACCCTTAACCTAACCATTCAGAGTTAATGCCTATCCTAAACCTTAACCCTTACCCTAACCATTCAGAGTTAATTCCTATCCTAAACCTTAACCCTTACCATAACCATTCAGAGTTAATGCCTATCCTAAACCTTAACCCTTGCCCTAACCATTCAGAGTTAATGCCTATCCTAAACCTTAACCTTTACCATAACCATTCAGAGTTAATGCCTATCCTAAACCTTAACCCTTACCCTAACCATTCAGAGTTAATGCCTATCCTAAACCTTAACCCTTACCCTAACCATTCAGAGTTAATGCCTATCCTAAACCATAACCCTTAACCTAACCATTCAGAGTTAATCCCTATCCTAAACTTAACCATTTCAGAGTTAATGCCTATCCTAAACCTTAACCCTTGCCTAACCATTCAGAGTTAATGCCTATCCTAAACCTTAACCCTAACCATTCAGAGTTAATGCCTATCCTAAACCTTAACCCTTACCCTAACCATTCAGAGTTAATGCCTATCCTAAACCTTAACCCTACCCTAACCATTCAGAGTTAATGCTATCCTAAACCTTAACCCTACCATAACCATTCAGAGTTAATGCCTATCCTAAACCTTAACCCTTACCCTAACCATTCAGAGTTAATGCTATCCTAAACCTTAACCCCATAACCATTCACCTATCCTAAACCTTAACCAACCATTCAGAGTTAATGCCTATCCTAAACCTTAACCCTTACCTAACCATTCAGAGTTAATGCCTATCCTAAACCTTAACCCTTACCATAACCATTCAGAGTTAATGCCTATCCTAAACCTTAACCCTTGCCCTAACCATTCAGAGTTAATGCCTATCCTAAACCTTAACCTTTACCATAACCATTCAGAGTTAATGCCTATCCTAAACCTTAACCCTTACCCTAACCATTCAGAGTTAATGCCTATCCTAAACCTTAACCCTTACCCTAACCATTCAGAGTTAATGCCTATCCTAAACCTTAACCCTTACCATAACCATTCAGAGTTAATGCCTATCCTAAACCTTAACCCTTACCCGAACCATTCAGAGTTAATGCCTATCCATACCTTAACCCTTACCATAACCATTCAGAGTTAATGCCTATCCTAAACCTTAACCCTTACCCTAACCATTCAGAGTTAATGCCTAACCTCCTAAAACCTTAACCCTTACCATAACCATTCAGAGTTAATGCCTATCCTAAACCTTACCCTAACCATTCAGAGTTAATGCCTAAAACCTTATTCCAGAGTTAATGCCTATCCTAAACCTTAACCCTTACCATAACCATTCAGAGTTAATGCCTATCCTAAACCTTAACCCTTACCCTAACCATTCAAGTTAATGCCTATCCTCAGAGTTAATGCCTATCCTAAACCTTAACCCTTACCTAACCATTCAGAGTTAATGCCTATCCTAAACCTTAACCCTTACCCTAACCATTCAGAGTTAATGCCTATCCTAAACCTTAACCCTTACCTAACCATTCAGAGTTAATGCCTATCCTAAACCTTAACCCTTACCTAACCATTCAGAGTTAATGCCTATCCTAAACCTTAACCCTTACCATAACCATTCAGAGTTAATGCCTATCCTAAACCTTAACCCTTACCATAACCATTCAGAGTTAATGCCTATCCTAAACCTTAACCCTTACCCTAACCATTCAGAGTTAATGCCTATCCTAAACCTTAACCCTTACCCTAACCATTCAGAGTTAATGCCTATCCTAAACCTTAACCCTTACCCTAACCATTCAGAGTTAATGCCTATCCTAAACCTTAACCCTTACCCTAACCATTCAGAGTTAATGCCTATCCTAAACCCTTACCTAACCATTCAGAGTTAATGCCTATCCTAAACCTTAACCCTAACCATTCAGAGTTAATGCCTATCCTAAACCTTAACCCTTACCATAACCATTCAGAGTTAATGCCTATCCTAAACCTTAACCCTTACCCTAACCATTCAGAGTTAATGCCTATCCTAAACCTTAACCCTTACCCTAACCATTCAGAGTTAATGCCTATCCTAAACCTTAACCCTTACCCTAACCATTCAGAGTTAATGCCTATCCTAAACCTTAACCCTTACCATAACCATTCAGAGTTAATGCCTATCCTAAACCTTAACCCTTACCCTAACCATTCAGAGTTAATGCCTATCCTAAACCTTAACCCTTACCATAACCATTCAGAGTTAATGCCTATCCTAAACCTTAACCCTTACCATAACCATTCAGAGTTAATGCCTATCCTAAACCTTAACCCTTACCCTAACCATTCAGAGTTAATGCCTATCCTAAACCTTAACCCTTACCCTAACCATTCAGAGTTAATGCCTATCCTAAACCTTAACCCTTACCATAACCATTCAGAGTTAATGCCTATCCTAAACCTTAACCCTTACCCTAACCATTCAGAGTTAATGCCTATCCTAAACCTTAACCCTTCCAGAACCATTCAGAGTTAATGCCTATCCTAAACCTTAACCCTTACCATAACCATTCAGAGTTAATGCTAACCTTAAGATTGTGAGAGTTAATGCCTATCCTAAACCTTAACCCTTACCTAACCATTCAGAGTTAATGCCTATCCTAAACCTTAACCCTTACCCTAACCATTCAGAGTTAATGCCTATCCTAAACCTTAACCCTTACCCTAACCATTCAGAGTTAATGCCTATCCTAAACCTTAACCCTTACCCTAACCATTCAGAGTTAATGCCTATCCTAAACCTTAACCCTTACCTAACCATTCAGAGTTAATGCCTATCCTAAACCTTAACCCTTACCATAACCATTCAGAGTTAATGCCTATCCTAAACCTTAACCCTTACCATAACCATTCAGAGTTAATGCCTATCCTAAACCTTAACCCTTACCATAACCATTCAGAGTTAATGCCTATCCTAAACCTTAACCCTTACCCTAACCATTCAGAGTTAATGCCTATCCTAAACCTTAACCCTTACCCTAACCATTCAGAGTTAATGCCTATCCTAAACCTTAACCCTTACCCTAACCATTCAGAGTTAATGCCTATCCTAAACCTTAACCCTTACCATAACCATTCAGAGTTAATGCCTATCCTAAACCTTAACCCTTACCCTAACCATTCAGAGTTAATGCCTATCCTAAACCTTAACCCTTACCCTAACCATTCAGAGTTAATGCCTATCCTAAACCTTAACCCTTACCATAACCATTCAGAGTTAATGCCTATCCATACCTTAACCCTTACCATAACCATTCAGAGTTAATGCCTATCCTAAACCTTAACCCTTACCATAACCATTCAGAGTTAATGCCTAACCTTAAGATTGTGAAGTTAATGCCTATCCTAAACCTTAACCCTTACCATAACCATTCAGAGTTAATGCCTATCCTAAACCTTAACCCTTACCATAACCATTCAGAGTTAACCATTCAGAGTTAATGCCTATCCTAAACCTTAACCCTTACCATAACCATTCAGAGTTAATGCCTATCTTAAACCTTAACCCTTACCCTAACCATTCAGAGTTAATGCCTATCATAAACCTTGACCCTTACCCTAACCATTCAGAGTTAATGCCTATCCTAAACCTTAACCCTTAACCTAACCATTCAGAGTTAATGCCTATCCTAAACCTTAACCCTTACCCTAACCATTCAGAGTTAATGCCTATCCTAAACCTTAACCCTTACCATAACCATTCAGAGTTAATGCCTATCCTAAACCTTAACCCTTACCCTAACCATTCAGAGTTAATGCCTATCCTAAACCTTAACCCTTACCCTAACCATTCAGAGTTAATGCCTATCCTAAACCTTAACCCTTAACCTAACCATTCAGAGTTAATTCCTATCCTAAACCTTAACCCTTGCCCTAACCATTCAGAGTTAATGCCTATCCTAAACCATAACCCTTAACCTAACCATTCAGAGTTAATCCCTATCCTAAAGCTTAACCCTTACCGTAACCATTCAGAGTTAATGCCTATCCTAAACCTTAACCCTTGCCCTAACCATTCAGAGTTAATGCCTATCCTAAACCTTAACCTTTACCATAACCATTCAGAGTTAATGCCTATCCTAAACCTTAACCCTTACCATAACCATTCAGAGTTAATGCCTATCCTAAACCTTAACCCTTACCCTAACCATTCAGAGTTAATGCCTATCCTAAACCTTAACCCTTACCATAACCATTCAGAGTTAATGCCTATCCTAAACCTTAACCCTTACCCTAACCATTCAGAGTTAATGCCTATCCTAAACCTTAACCTTTACCATAACCATTCAGAGTTAATTCCTATCCTAAACCTTAACCATTCAGAGTTAATGCCTATCCTAAACCTTAACCCTTACCCTAACCATTCAGAGTTAATCCCTATCCTAAACCTTAACCCTTACCATAACCATTCAGAGTTAATGCCTATCCTAAACCTTAACCCTTGCCCTAACCATTCAGAGTTAATGCCTATCCTAAACCTTAACCTTTACCATAACCATTCAGAGTTAATGCCTATCCTAAACCTTAACCCTTACCCTAACCATTCAGAGTTAATGCCTATCCTAAACCTTAACCCTTACCCTAACCATTCAGAGTTAATGCCTATCCTAAACCTTAACCCTTACCATAACCATTCAGAGTTAATGCCTATCCTAAACCTTAACCCTTACCCTAACCATTCAGAGTTAATGCCTATCCATACCTTAACCCTTACCATAACCATTCAGAGTTAATGCCTATCCTAAACCTTAACCCTTACCATAACCATTCAGAGTTAATGCCTAACCTTAAACCTATCCTAAACCTTAACCCTTACCATAACCATTCAGAGTTAATGCCCTAAACCTTAACCCTTATCCTAAACCTTAACCCTTACCATAACCATTCAGAGTTAATGCCTATCCTAAACCTTAACCCTTACCATAACCATTCAGAGTTAATGCCTATCCTAAACCTTAACCCTTACCTAACCATTCAGAGTTAATGCCTATCCTAAACCTTAACCCTTACCATAACCATTCAGAGTTAATGCCTATCCTAAACCTTAACCCTTACCCTAACCATTCAGAGTTAATGCCTATCCTAAACCTTAACCCTTACCTAACCATTCAGAGTTAATGCCTATCCTAAACCTTAACCCTTACCATAACCATTCAGAGTTAATGCCTATCCTAAACCTTAACCCTTACCTAACCATTCAGAGTTAATGCCTATCCTAAACCTTAACCCTTACCATAACCATTCAGAGTTAATGCCTATCCTAAACCTTAACCCTTACCCTAACCATTCAGAGTTAATGCCTATCCTAAACCTTAACCCTTACCATAACCATTCAGAGTTAATGCCTATCCTAAACCTTAACCCTTACCTAACCATTCAGAGTTAATGCCTATCCTAAACCTTAACCCTTACCCTAACCATTCAGAGTTAATGCCTATCCTAAACCTTAACCCTACCTAACCATTCAGAGTTAATGCCTATCCTAAACCTTAACCCTTACCATAACCATTCAGAGTTAATGCCTATCCTAAACCTTAACCCTTACCCTAACCATTCAGAGTTAATGCCTATCCCTTATTTACAGAGTTAATGCCTATCCTAAACCTTAACCCTTACCTAACCATTCAGAGTTAATGCCTATCCTAAACCTTAACCCTTACCCTAACCATTCAGAGTTAATGCCTATCCTAAACCTTAACCCTTACCATAACCATTCAACCCTAAACCTTTACCCTAACCATTCAGAGTTAATGCCTATCCTAAACCTTAACCTTTACCATAACCATTCAGAGTTAATGCCTATCCTAAACCTTAACCCTTACCCTAACCATTCAGAGTTAATGCCTATCCTAAACCTTAACCCTTACCCTAACCATTCAGAGTTAATGCCTATCCTAAACCTTAACCCTTACCATAACCATTCAGAGTTAATGCCTATCCTAAACCTTAACCCTTGCCCTAACCATTCAGGTTAATGCCTTCCTAAACCTTAACCTTTACCATAACCATTCAGAGTTAATGCCTATCCTAAACCTTAACCCTTACCTAACCATTCAGAGTTAATGACTATCCTAAACCTTAACCCTTACCCTAACCATTCAGAGTTAATGCCTATCCTAAACCTTAACCCTTACCATAACCATTCAGAGTTAATGCCTATCCTAAACCTTAACCCTTACCCTAACCATTCAGAGTTAATGCCTATCCTAAACCTTAACCCTTACCATAACCATTCAGAGTTAATGCCTATCCTAAACCTTACAATAACCATTCAGACCTAACCATTCAGAGTTAATGCCTATCCTAAACCTTAACCCTTACCATAACCATTCAGAGTTAATGCCTATCCTAAACCTTAACCCTAACCATTCATTCAGAGTTAATGCCTACCTAACCCTTACCATTCCATTCAGAGTTAATGCCTATCCTAAACCTTAACCCTTACCATAACCATTCAGAGTTAATGCCTATCCTAAACCTTAACCCTTGCCCTAACCATTCAGAGTTAATGCCTATCCTAAACCTTAACCTTTACCATAACCATTCAGAGTTAATGCCTATCCTAAACCTTAACCCTTACCCTAACCATTCAGAGTTAATTCCTATTCTAAACCTTAACCCTTACCTTAACAATTCCTAAACCTTAACCCTTACCACCATTCAGAGTTATTCCTAAACCTTAACCCTTACCCTAACCATTCAGAGTTAATGTATCCTAAACCTTAACCCTTACCATAACCATTCAGAGTTAATGCCTATCCTAAACCTTAACCCTTACCCTAACCATTCAGAGTTAATGCCTATCCTAAACCTTAACCCTTACCCTAACCATTCAGAGTTAATGCCTATCCTAAACCTTAACCCTTACCCTAACCATTCAGAGTTAATGCCTATCCTAAACCTTAACCCTTACCATAACCATTCAGAGTTAATGCCTATCCTAAACCTTAACCCTTACCATAACCATTCAGAGTTAATGCCTATCCTAAACCTTAACCCTTACCATAACCATTCAGAGTTAATGCCTATCCTAAACCTTAACCCTTACCATAACCATTCAGAGTTAATGCCTATCCTAAACCTTAACCCTTACCATAACCATTCAGAGTTAATGCCTATCCTAAACCTTAACCCTTACCCTAACCATTCAGAGTTAATGCCTATCCTAAACCTTAACCCTTACCATAACCATTCAGAGTTAATGCCTATCCTAAACCTTAACCCTTACCATAACCATTCAGAGTTAATGCCTATCCTAAAAACCACCATAACCATTCAGAGTTAATGCCTATCCTAAACCTTAACCCTTACAAAAACCATTCAACCATTCAGATTGTAATGCCTATCCTAAACCTTAACCCTTACCATAACCATTCAGAGTTAATGCCTATCCTAAACCTTAACCCTTACCATAACCATTCAGAGTTAATGCCTATCCTAAACCAACCCTTCCCTAACCATTCAGAGTTAATGCCTATCCTAAACCTTAACCCTTACCCTAACCATTCAGAGTTAATGCCTATCCTAAACCTTAACCCTTACCATAACCATTCAGAGTTAATGCCTATCCTAAACCTTAACCCTTACCCTAACCATTCAGAGTTAATGCCTATCCTAAACCTTAACCCTTACCTAACCATTCAGAGTTAATGCCTATCCTAAACCTAACCATTCAGAGTTAATGCCTATCCTAAACCTTAACCCTTACCCTAACCATTCAGAGTTAATGCCTATCCTAAACCTTAACCCTTACCCTAACCATTCAGAGTTAATGCCTATCCTAAACCTTAACCCTTACCATTTCAGAGTTAATGCCTATCCTAAACCTTAACCCTTACCCTAACCATTCAGAGTTAATGCCTATCCTAAACCTTAACCCTTACCATAACCATTCAGAGTTAATGCCTATCCTAAACCTTAACCCTTACCATAACCATTCAGAGTTAATGCCTATCCTAAACCTTAACCCTTACCATAACCATTCAGAGTTAATGCCTATCCTAAACCTTAACCCTTACCCTAACCATTCAGAGTTAATGCCTATCCTAAACCTTAACCCTTACCCTAACCATTCAGAGTTAATGCCTATCCTAAACCTTAACCCTTCAGAGTTAATGCCTATCCTAAACCTTAACCCTTACCATAACCATTCAGAGTTAATGCCTATCCTAAACCTTAACCCTTACCCTAACCATTCAGAGTTAATGCCTATCCTAAACCTTAACCCTTACCATAACCATTCAGAGTTAATGCCTATCCTAAACCTTAACCCTTACCCTAACCATTCAGAGTTAATGCCTATCCTAAACCTTAACCCTTACCCTAACCATTCAGAGTTAATGCCTATCCTAAACCTTAACCCTTACCTAACCATTCAGAGTTAATGCCTATCCTAAACCTTAACCCTTACCCTAACCATTCAGAGTTAATGCCTATCCTAAACCTTAACCCTTACCCTAACCATTCAGAGTTAATGCCTATCCTAAACCTTAACCCTTACCCTAACCATTCAGAGTTAATGCCTATCCTAAACCTTAACCCTTACCATAACCATTCAGAGTTAATGCCTATCCTAAACCTTAACCCTTACCCTAACCATTCAGAGTTAATGCCTATCCTAAACCTTAACCCTTAAACCATTCAGACCCCTAAACCTTAACCCTACCATAACCATTCAGAGTTAATGCCTATCCTAAACCTTAACCCTTACCCTAACCATTCAGAGTTAATGCCTATCCTAAACCTTAACCCTTACCATAACCATTCAGAGTTAATGCCTATCCTAAACCTTAACCCTTACCTAACCATTCAGAGTTAATGCCTATCCTAAACCTTAACCTACCTCCATTCAAAATGCCTATCCTAAACCTTAACCCTTACCCTAACCATTCAGAGTTAATGCCTATCCTAAACCTTAACCATTCAGAGTTAATGCCTATCCTAAACCATTCCCTAACCATTCAGAGTTAATGCCTATCCTAAACCTTAACCCTTACCCTAACCATTCAGAGTTAATGCCTATCCTAAACCTTAACCCTTACCATAACCATTCAGAGTTAATGCCTATCCTACCTTAACCCTTACCATAACCATTCAGAGTTAATGCCTATCCTAAACCTTAACCCTTACCCATTCAACCATTCAGAGTTAATGCCTATCCTAAACCTTAACCCTTACCATAACCATTCAGAGTTAATGCCTATCCTAAACCTTAACCCTTACCATAACCATTCAGAGTTAATGCCCTTATCCTAAACCTTAACCCTTACCATAACCATTCAGAGTTAATGCCTATCCTAAACCTTAACCCTTACCCTAACCATTCAGAGTTAATGCCTATCATAAACCTTAACCCTTACCCTAACCATTCAGAGTTAATGCCTATCCTAAACCTTAACCCTTACCTAACCATTCAGAGTTAATGCCTATCCTAAACCTTAACCCTTACCTAACCATTCAGAGTTAATGCCTATCCTAAACCTTAACCCTTACCCTAACCATTCAGAGTTAATGCCTATCCTAAACCTTAACCCTTACCCTAACCATTCAGAGTTAATGCCTATCCTAAACCTTAACCTTACCATAACCATTCAGAGTTAATGCCTATCCTAAACCTTAACCCTTACCCTAACCATTCAGAGTTAATGCCTATCCTAAACCTTAACCCTTGCCCTAACCATTCAGAGTTAATGCCTATCCTAAACCATAACCCTTAACCTAACCATTCAGAGTTAATGCCTATCCTAAACCTTAACCCTTACCATAACCATTCAGAGTTAATGCCTATCCTAAACCTTAACCCTTACCCTAACCATTCAGAGTTAATGCCTATCCTAAACCTTAACCCTTACCATAACCATTCAGAGTTAATGCCTATCCTAAACCTTAACCCTTACCCTAACCATTCAGAGTTAATGCCTATCCTAAACCTTAACCCTTACCCTAACCATTCAGAGTTAATGCCTATCCTAAACCTTAACCCTTACCATAACCATTCAGAGTTAATGCCTATCCTAAACCTTAACCCTTACCCTAACCATTCAGAGTTAATGCCTATCCTAAACCTTAACCCTTACCATAACCATTCAGAGTTAATGCCTATCCTAAACCTTAACCCTTACCCTAACCATTCAGAGTTAATGCCTATCCTAAACCTTAACCCTTACCTAACCATTCAGAGTTAATGCCTATCCTAAACCTTAACCCTTACCATAACCATTCAGAGTTAATGCCTATCCTAAACCTTAACCCTTACCCTAACCATTCAGAGTTAATGCCTATCCTAAACCTTAACCCTTACCATAACCATTCAGAGTTAATGCCTATCCTAAACCTTAACCCTTACCCTAACCATTCAGAGTTAATGCCTATCCTAAACCTTAACCCTTACCCTAACCATTCAGAGTTAATGCCTATCCTAAACCTTAACCCTTACCATAACCATTCAGAGTTAATGCCTATCCTAAACCTTAACCCTTACCCGAACCATTCAGAGTTAATGCCTATCCATACCTTAACCCTTACCATAACCATTCAGAGTTAATGCCTATCCTAAACCTTAACCCTTAACCATTCAGAGTTAATGCCTATTAACCCTTATTTCAGAGTTAATGCCTATCCTAAACCTTAACCCTTACCATAACCATTCAGAGTTAATGCCTATCCTAAACCTTACCCTAACCATTCAGAGTTAATGCCTATCCTAAACCTTAACCCTTACCATAACCATTCAGAGTTAATGCCTATCCTAAACCTTAACCCTTACCATAACCATTCAGAGTTAATGCCTATCCTAAACCTTAACCCTTACCCTAACCATTCAGAGTTAATGCCTATCCTAAACCTTAACCCTTACCCTAACCATTCAGAGTTAATGCCTATCCTAAACCTTTCAGAGTTAATGCCTATCCTAAACCTTAACCCTTACCATAACCATTCAGAGTTAATGCCTATCCTAAACCTTAACCCTTACCATAACCATTCAGAGTTAATGCCTATCCTAAACCTTAACCCTTACCCTAACCATTCAGAGTTAATGCCTATCCTAAACCTTAACCCTTACCATAACCATTCAGAGTTAATGCCTATCCTAAACCTTAACCCTTACCCTAACCATTCAGAGTTAATGCCTATCCTAAACCTTAACCCTTACCCTAACCATTCAGAGTTAATGCCTATCCTAAACCTTAACCCTTACCCTAACCATTCAGAGTTAATGCCTATCCTAAACCTTAACCCTTACCTAACCATTCAGAGTTAATGCCTATCCTAAACCTTAACCCTTACCCTAACCATTCAGAGTTAATGCCTATCCTAAACCTTAACCCTTACCATAACCATTCAGAGTTAATGCCTATCCTAAACCTTAACCCTTACCATAACCATTCAGAGTTAATGCCTATCCTAAACCTTAACCCTTACCATAACCATTCAGAGTTAATGCCTATCCTAAACCTTAACCCTTACCCTAACCATTCAGAGTTAATGCCTATCCTAAACCTTAACCCTTACCCTAACCATTCAGAGTTAATGCCTATCCTAAACCTTAACCCTTACCCTAACCATTCAGAGTTAATGCCTATCCTAAACCTTAACCCTTACCATAACCATTCAGAGTTAATGCCTATCCTAAACCTTAACCCTTACCCTAACCATTCAGAGTTAATGCCTATCCTAAACCTTAACCCTTACCATAACCATTCAGAGTTAATGCCTATCCTAAACCTTAACCCTTACCATAACCATTCAGAGTTAATGCCTATCCTAAACCTTAACCCTTACCCTAACCATTCAGAGTTAATGCCTATCCTAAACCTTAACCCTTACCCTAACCATTCAGAGTTAATGCCTATCCTAAACCTTAACCCTTACCATAACCATTCAGAGTTAATGCCTATCCTAAACCTTAACCCTTACCATAACCATTCAGAGTTAATGCCTATCCTAAACCTTAACCCTTACCATAACCATTCAGAGTTAATGCCTATCCTAAACCTTAACCCTTACCATAACCATTCAGAGTTAATGCCATAACCATTCCATCCTAAACCTTAACCCTTACCATAACCATTCAGAGTTAATGCCTATCCTAAACCTTAACCCTTACCCTAACCATTCAGAGTTAATGCCTATCCTAAACCTTAACCCTTACCTAACCATTCAGAGTTAATGCCTATCCTAAACCTTAACCCTTACCCTAACCATTCAGAGTTAATGCCTATCCTAAACCTTAACCCTTACCCTAACCATTCAGAGTTAATGCCTATCCTAAACCTTAACCCTTACCATAACCATTCAGAGTTAATGCCTATCCTAAACCTTAACCCTTACCCTAACCATTCAGAGTTAATGCCTATCCTAAACCTTAACCCTTACCATAACCATTCAGAGTTAATGCCTATCCTAAACCTTAACCCTTACCCTAACCATTCAGAGTTAATGCCTATCCTAAACCTTAACCCTTACCCTAACCATTCAGAGTTAATGCCTATCCTAAACCTTAACCCTTACCCTAACCATTCAGAGTTAATGCCTATCCTAAACCTTAACCCTTACCATAACCATTCAGAGTTAATGCCTATCCTAAACCTTAACCCTTACCATAACCATTCAGAGTTAATGCCTATCCTAAACCTTAACCCTTACCCTAACCATTCAGAGTTAATGCCTATCCTAAACCTTAACCCTTACCATAACCATTCAGAGTTAATGCCTATCCTAAACCTTAACCCTTACCATAACCATTCAGAGTTAATGCCTATCCTAAACCTTAACCCTTACCAAACCATTCAGAGTTAATGCCTATCCTAAACCTATCCTAAACCTTACCCTAACCATTCAGAGTTAATGCCTATCCTAAACCTTAACCCTTACCATAACCATTCAGAGTTAATTCCTATCCTAAACCTTAACCCTTACCATAACCATTCAGAGTTAATGCCTATCCTAAACCTTAACCCTTGCCCTAACCATTCAGAGTTAATGCCTATCCTAAACCTTGAACCCTTACCCTAACCATTCAGAGTTAATGCCTATCCTAAACCTTAACCCTTAACCTAACCATTCAGAGTTAATTCCTATCCTAAACCTTAACCCTTACCATAACCATTCAGAGTTAATGCCTATCCTAAACCTTAACCCTTGCCCTAACCATTCAGAGTTAATGCCTATCCTAAACCTTAACCCTTACCCTAACCATTCAGAGTTAATGCCTATCCTAAACCTTAACCCTTACCATAACCATTCAGAGTTAATGCCTATCCTAAACCTTAACCCTTACCATAACCATTCAGAGTTAATGAGTTAATGCCTAACCATTCAGAGTTAAACCTATCCTAAACCTTAACCCTTACCTAACCATTCAGAGTTAATGCCTATCCTAAACCTTAACCCTTACCATAACCATTCAGAGTTAATGCCTATCCTAAACCTTAACCCTTACCCTAACCATTCAGAGTTAATGCCTATCCTAAACCTTAACCTACCAAACCATTCAGAGTTAATGCCTATCCTAAACCTTAACCCTTACCCTAACCATTCAGAGTTAATGCCTATCCTAAACCTTAACCCTTACCCTAACCATTCAGAGTTAATGCCTATCCTAAACCTTAACCCTTACCATAACCATTCAGAGTTAATGCCTATCCTAAACCTTAACCCTTACCCTAACCATTCAGAGTTAATGCCTATCCTAAACCTTAACCCTTACCCTAACCATTCAGAGTTAATGCCTATCCTAAACCTTAACCCTTACCCTAACCATTCAGAGTTAATGCCTATCCTAAACCAACCCTTAACCATTCAGAGTTAATGCCTATCCTAAACCTTAACCCTTACCATAACCATTCAGAGTTAATGCCTATCCTAAACCTTAACCCTTACCATAACCATTCAGAGTTAATGCCTATCCTAAACCTTAACCTTACCATAACCATTCAGAGTTAATGCCTATCCTAAACCTTAACCCTTACCCTAACCATTCAGAGTTAATGCCTATCCTAAACCTTAACCCTTACCCTAACCATTCAGAGTTAATGCCTATCCTAAACCTTAACCCTTACCATAACCATTCAGAGTTAATGCCTATCCTAAACCTTAACCCTTACCCTAACCATTCAGAGTTAATGCCTATCCTAAACCTTAACCCTTACCATAACCATTCAGAGTTAATGCCTATCCTAAACCTTAACCCTTACCATAACCATTCAGAGTTAATGCCTATCCTAAAACCTTAACCCTTACCATAACCATTCAGAGTTAATGCCTATCCTAAACCTTAACCCTTAACCTATCCTAAACCTTAACCCTTAACCATTCAGAGTTAATGCCTATCCTAAACCTTAACCCTTACCCTAACCATTCAGAGTTAATGCCTATCCTAAACCTTAACCCTTAACCATTCAGAGTTAATGCCTATCCTAAACCTTAACCCTTACCAGAGTTAATGCCTATCCTAAACCTTAACCCTTACCCTAACCATTCAGAGTTAATGCCTATCCTAAACCTTAACCCTTACCTAACCATTCAGAGTTAATGCCTATCCTAAACCTTAACCCTTACCCTAACCATTCAGAGTTAATGCCTATCCTAAACCTTAACCCTTACCCTAACCATTCAGAGTTAATGCCTATCCTAAACCTTAACCCTTACCATAACCATTCAGAGTTAATGCCTATCCTAAACCTTAACCCTTACCCTAACCATTCAGAGTTAATGCCTATCCTAAACCTTAACCCTTACCCTAACCATTCAGAGTTAATGCCTATCCTAAACCTTAACCCTTACCCTAACCATTCAGAGTTAATGCCTATCCTAAACCTTAACCCTTACCATAACCATTCAGAGTTAATGCCTATCCTAAACCTTAACCCTTACCCTAACCATTCAGAGTTAATGCCTATCCTAAACCTTAACCCTTACCCTAACCATTCAGAGTTAATGCCTATCCTAAACCTTAACCCTTACCATAACCATTCAGAGTTAATGCCTATCCTAAACCTTAACCCTTACCATAACCATTCAGAGTTAATGCCTATCCTAAACCTTAACCCTACCCTAACCATTCAGAGTTAATGCCTATCCTAAACCTTAACCCTTACCCTAACCATTCAGAGTTAATGCCTATCCTAAACCTTAACCCTTACCCTAACCATTCAGAGTTAATGCCTATCCTAAACCTTAACCCTTACCTAACCATTCAGAGTTAATGCCTATCCTAAACCTTAACCCTTACCATAACCATTCAGAGTTAATGCCTATCCTAAACCTTAACCCTTACCATAACCATTCAGAGTTAATGCCTATCCTAAACCTTAACCCTTACCATAACCATTCAGAGTTAATGCCTATCCTAAACCTTAACCCTTACCATAACCATTCAGAGTTAATGCCTATCCTAAACCTTAACCCTTACCCTAACCATTCAGAGTTAATGCCTATCCTAAACCTTAACCCTTACCATAACCATTCAGAGTTAATGCCTATCCTAAACCTTAACCCTTACCTAACCATTCAGAGTTAATGCCTATCCTAAACCTTAACCCTTACCATAACCATTCAGAGTTAATGCCTATCCTAAACCTTAACCCTTACCCTAACCATTCAAAATGCCTATCCTAAACCTTAACCCTTACCATAACCATTCAGAGTTAATGCCTATCCTAAACCTTAACCCTTACCCTAACCATTCAGAGTTAATGCCTATCCTAAAAACCTTAACCTTAAACCTTAACCCTTACCATAACCATTCAGAGTTAATGCCTATCCTAAACCTTAACCCTTACCATAACCATTCAGAGTTAATGCCTATCCTAAACCTTAACCCTTACCCTAACCATTCAGAGTTAATGCCTATCCTAAACCTTAACCCTTACCCTAACCATTCAGAGTTAATGCCTATCATAAACCTTGACCCTTACCCTAACCATTCAGAGTTAATGCCTATCCTAAACCTTAACCCTTACCATAACCATTCAGAGTTAATGCCTATCCTAAACCTTAACCCTTACCCTAACCATTCAGAGTTAATGCCTATCCTAAACCTTAACCCTTACCATAACCATTCAGAGTTAATGCCTATCCTAAACCTTAACCCTTACCATAACCATTCAGAGTTAATGCCTATCCTAAACCTTAACCCTTACCCTAACCATTCAGAGTTAATGCCTATCCTAAACCTTAACCCTTATAACCATTCAGAGTTAATGCCTATCCTAAACCTTAACCCTTACCCTAACCATTCAGAGTTAATGCCTATCCTAAACCTTAACCCTTACCCTAACCATTCAGAGTTAATGCCTATCCTAAACCTTAACCCTTACCATAACCATTCAGAGTTAATGCCTATCCTAAACCTTAACCCTTACCCTAACCATTCAGAGTTAATGCCTATCCTAAACCTTAACCCTTACCATAACCATTCAGAGTTAATGCCTATCCTAAACCTTAACCCTTACCCTAACCATTCAGAGTTAATGCCTATCCTAAACCTTAACCCTTACCCTAACCATTCAGAGTTAATGCCTATCCTAAACCTTAACCCTTACCATAACCATTCAGAGTTAATGCCTATCCTAAACCTTAACCCTTACCCTAACCATTCAGAGTTAATGCCTATCCTAAACCTTAACCCTTACCCCATTCAGAGTTAATGCCTATCCTAAACCTTAACCCTTACCCTAACCATTCAGAGTTAATGCCTATCCTAAACCTTAACCCTTACCATAACCATTCAGAGTTAATGCCTATCCTAAACCTTAACCCTTACCCTAACCATTCAGAGTTAATGCCTATCCTAAACCTTAACCCTTACCATAACCATTCAGAGTTAATGCCTATCCTAAACCTTAACCCTTACCATAACCATTCAGAGTTAATGCCTATCCTAAACCTTAACCCTTAAACCATTCAGAGTTAATGCCTATCCTAAACCTTAACCCTTACCCTAACCATTCAGAGTTAATGCCTATCCTAAACCTTAACCCTTACCATAACCATTCAGAGTTAATGCCTATCCTAAACCTTAACCCTTACCTAACCATTCAGAGTTAATGCCTATCCTAAACCTTAACCCTTACCATAACCATTCAGAGTTAATGCCTATCCTAAACCTTAACCCTTACCATAACCATTCAGAGTTAATGCCTATCCTAAACCTTAACCTATCCTAAACCTTAACCCTTACTAACCATTCAGAGTTAATGCCTATCCTAAACCTTAACCTTAAACCATTCAGAGTTAATGCCTATCCTAAACCTTAACCCTTACCATAACCATTCAGAGTTAATGCCTATCCTAAACCTTAACCCTTACCATAACCATTCAGAGTTAATGCCTATCCTAAACCTTAACCCTTACCCTAACCATTCAGAGTTAATGCCTATCCTAAACCTTAACCCTTACCATAACCATTCAGAGTTAATGCCTATCCTAAACCTTAACCCTTACCCTAACCATTCAGAGTTAATGCCTATCCTAAACCTTAACCCTTACCTAACCATTCAGAGTTAATGCCTATCCTAAACCTTAACCCTTACCCTAACCATTCAGAGTTAATGCCTATCCTAAACCTTAACCCTTACCTAACCATTCAGAGTTAATGCCTATCCTAAACCTTAACCCTTACCACCATTCAAGTTAATGCCTATCCTAAACCTTAACCAACCATTCAGAGTTAATGCCTATCCTAAACCTTAACCCTTACCCTAACCATTCAGAGTTAATGCCTATCCTAAACCTTAACCCTTACCCTAACCATTCAGAGTTAATGCCTATCCTAAACCTTAACCCTTACCATAACCATTCAGAGTTAATGCCTATCCTAAACCTTAACCCTTACCATAACCATTCAGAGTTAATGCCTATCCTAAACCTTAACCCTTACCCTAACCATTCAGAGTTAATGCCTATCCTAAACCTTAACCCTTACCATAACCATTCAGAGTTAATGCCTATCCTAAACCTTAACCCTTACCATAACCATTCAGAGTTAATGCCTATCCTAAACCTTAACCCTTACCATAACCATTCAGAGTTAATGCCTATCCTAAACCTTAACCCTTACCCTAACCATTCAGAGTTAATGCCTATCCTAAACCTTAACCCTTACCCTAACCATTCAGAGTTAATGCCTATCCTAAACCTTAACCCTTACCATAACCATTCAGAGTTAATGCCTATCCTAAACCTTAACCCTTACCTACCTAACCATTCAGAGTTAATGCCTATCCTAAACCTTAACCCTTACCATAACCATTCAGAGTTAATGCCTATCCTAAACCTTAACCCTTACCCTAACCATTCAGAGTTAATGCCTATCCTAAACCTTAACCCTTACCCTAACCATTCAGAGTTAATGCCTATCCTAAACCTTAACCCTTACCCTAACCATTCAGAGTTAATGCCTATCCTAAACCTTAACCCTTACCCTAACCATTCAGAGTTAATGCCTATCCTAAACCTTAACCCTTACCATAACCATTCAGAGTTAATGCCTATCCTAAACCTTAACCCTTACCATAACCATTCAGAGTTAATGCCTATCCTAAACCTTACCCTAACCATTCAGAGTTAATGCCTATCCTAAACCTTAACCCTTACCATAACCATTCAGAGTTAATGCCTATCCTAAACCTTAACCCTTACCATAACCATTCAGAGTTAATGCCTATCCTAAACCTTAACCCTTACCCTAACCATTCAGAGTTAATGCCTATCCTAAACCTTAACCCTTACCCTAACCATTCAGAGTTAATGCCTATCCTAAACCTTAACCCTTACCATAACCATTCAGAGTTAATGCCTATCCTAAACCTTAACCCTTACCCTAACCATTCAGAGTTAATGCCTAAACCTTAAGATTAACCATAGTTAATGCCTATCCTAAACCTTAACCCTTAACCTAACCATTCAGAGTTAATGCCTATCCTAAACCTTAACCCTTACCCTAACCATTCAGAGTTAATGCCTATCCTAAACCTTAACCCTTGCCCTAACCATTCAGAGTTAATGCCTATCCTAAACCTTAACCCTTAACCTAACCATTCAGAGTTAATCCCTATCCTAAACCTTAACCCTTACCATAACCATTCAGAGTTAATGCCTATCCTAAACCTTAACCCTTGCCCTAACCATTCAGAGTTAATGCCTATCCTAAACCTTAACCCTTACCCTAACCATTCAGAGTTAATGCCTATCCTAAACCTTAACCCTTACCCTAACCATTCAGAGTTAATGCCTATCCTAAACCTTAACCCTTACCCTAACCATTCAGAGTTAATGCCTATCCTAAACCTTAACCCTTACCCTAACCATTCAGAGTTAATGCCTATCCTAAACCTTAACCCTTACCCTAACCATTCAGAGTTAATGCCTATCCTAAACCTTAACCCTTAACCATTCAGAGTAACCATTCATTCAGAGTTAATGCCTATCCATACCTTAACCCTTACCATAACCATTCAGAGTTAATGCCTATCCTAAACCTTAACCCTTACCATAACCATTCAGAGTTAATGCCTATCCTAAACCTTAACCCTTACCATAACCATTCAGAGTTAATGCCTATCCTAAACCTTAACCCTTACCCTAACCATTCAGAGTTAATGCCTATCCTAAACCTTAACCCTTACCCTAACCATTCAGAGTTAATGCCTATCCTAAACCTTAACCCTTACCCTAACCATTCAGAGTTAATGCCTATCCTAAACCTTAACCCTTACCATAACCATTCAGAGTTAATGCCTATCCTAAACCTTAACCCTTACCATAACCATTCAGAGTTAATGCCTATCCTAAACCTTAACCCTTACCCTAACCATTCAGAGTTAATGCCTATCCTAAACCTTAACCCTTACCATAACCATTCAGAGTTAATGCCTATCCTAAACCTTAACCCTTACCTAACCATTCAGAGTTAATGCCTATCCTAAACCTTAACCCTTACCCTAACCATTCAGAGTTAATGCCTATCCTAAACCTTAACCCTTACCTAACCATTCAGAGTTAATGCCTATCCTAAACCTTAACCCTTACCCTAACCATTCAGAGTTAATGCCTATCCTAAACCTTAACCCTTACCATAACCATTCAGAGTTAATGCCTATCCTAAACCTTAACCCTTACCATAACCATTCAGAGTTAATGCCTATCCTAAACCTTAACCCTTACCCTAACCATTCAGAGTTAATGCCTATCCTAAACCTTAACCCTTACCCTAACCATTCAGAGTTAATGCCTATCCTAAACCTTAACCCTTACCATAACCATTCAGAGTTAATGCCTATCCTAAACCTTAACCCTTACCCTAACCATTCAGAGTTAATGCCTATCCTAAACCTTAACCCTTACCTAACCATTCAGAGTTAATGCCTATCCTAAACCTTAACCCTTACCCTAACCATTCAGAGTTAATGCCTATCCTAAACCTTAACCCTTACCTAACCATTCAGAGTTAATGCCTATCCTAAACCTTAACCCTTACCATAACCATTCAGAGTTAATGCCTATCCTAAACCTTAACCCTTACCATAACCATTCAGAGTTAATGCCTATCCTAAACCTTAAACCTTACCCTAACCATTCAGAGTTAATGCCTATCCTAAACCTTAACCCTTACCATAACCATTCAGAGTTAATGCCTATCCTAAACCTTAACCCTTACCCTAACCATTCAGAGTTAATGCCTATCCTAAACCTTAACCCTACCATAACCATTCAGAGTTAATGCCTATCCTAAACCTTAACCCTTACCCTAACCATTCAGAGTTAATGCCTATCCAAACCTTAACCCTTACCATAACCATTCAGAGTTAATGCCTATCCTAAACCTTAACCCTTACCATAACCATTCAGAGTTAATGCCTAGATTGTTAATGCCTATCCTAAACCTTAACCCTTACCATAACCATTCAGAGTTAATGCCTATCCTAAACCTTAACCTTACCCTAACCATTCAGAGTTAATGCCTATCCTAAACCTTAACCCTTACCATAACCATTCAGAGTTAATGCCTATCCTAAACCTTAACCCTTACCCTAACCATTCAGAGTTAATGCCTATCCTAAACCTTAACCCTTACCTAACCATTCAGAGTTAATGCCTATCCTAAACCTTAACCCTTACCATAACCATTCAGAGTTAATGCCTATCCTAAACCTTAACCCTTACCCTAACCATTCAGAGTTAATGCCTATCCTAAACCTTAACCCTTACCTAACCATTCAGAGTTAATGCCTATCCTAAACCTTAACCCTTACCCTAACCATTCAGAGTTAATGCCTATCCTAAACCTTAACCCTTACCTAACCATTCAGAGTTAATGCCTATCCTAAACCTTAACCCTTACCATAACCATTCAGAGTTAATGCCTATCCTAAACCTTAACCCTTACCCTAACCATTCAGAGTTAATGCCTATCCTAAACCTTAACCCTTACCCTAACCATTCAGAGTTAATGCCTATCCTAAACCTTAACCCTTACCCTAACCATTCAGAGTTAATGCCTATCCTAAACCTTAACCCTTACCCTAACCATTCAGAGTTAATGCCTATCCTAAACCTTAACCCTTACCATAACCATTCAGAGTTAATGCCTATCCTAAACCTTAACCCTTACCTAACCATTCAGAGTTAATGCCTATCCTAAACCTTAACCCTTACCATAACCATTCAGAGTTAATGCCTATCCTAAACCTTAACCCTTACCCTAACCATTCAGAGTTAATGCCTATCCTAAACCTTAACCCTTACCCTAACCATTCAGAGTTAATGCCTATCCTAAACCTTAACCCTTACCCTAACCATTCAGAGTTAATGCCTATCCTAAACCTTAACCCTTACCCTAACCATTCAGAGTTAATGCCTATCCTAAACCTTAACCCTTACCCTAACCATTCAGAGTTAATGCCTATCCTAAACCTTAACCCTTACCATAACCATTCAGAGTTAATGCCTATCCTAAACCTTAACCTTACCATAACCATTCAGAGTTAATGCCTATCCTAAACCTTAACCCTTACCCTAACCATTCAGAGTTAATGCCTATCCTAAACCTTAACCCTTACCATAACCATTCAGAGTTAATGCCTATCCTAAACCTTAACCCTTACCCTAACCATTCAGAGTTAATGCCTATCCTAAACCTTAACCCTTACCTAACCATTCAGAGTTAATGCCTATCCTAAACCTTAACCCTTACCTGCCTATCCTAAACCTTAACCCTTACCATAACCATTCAGAGTTAATGCCTATCCTAAACCTTAACCCTTACCATAACCATTCAGAGTTAATGCCTATCCTAAACCTTAACCCTTACCATAACCATTCAGAGTTAATGCCTATCCTAAACCTTAACCCTACCCTAACCATTCAGAGTTAATGCCTATCCTAAACCTTAACCCTTACCCTAACCATTCAGAGTTAATGCCTATCCTAAACCTTAACCCTTACCCTAACCATTCAGAGTTAATGCCTATCCTAAACCTTAACCCTTACCATAACCATTCAGAGTTAATGCCTATCCTAAACCTTAACCCTTACCCTAACCATTCAGAGTTAATGCCTATCCTAAACCTTAACCCTTACCATAACCATTCAGAGTTAATGCCTATCCTAAACCTTAACCTTACCATAACCATTCAGAGTTAATGCCTATCCTAAACCTTAACCCTTACCATAACCATTCAGAGTTAATGCCTATCCTAAACCTTAACCCTTACCCTAACCATTCAGAGTTAATGCCTATCCTAAACCTTAACCCTTACCTAACCATTCAGAGTTAATGCCTATCCTAAACCTTAACCCTTACCCTAACCATTCAGAGTTAATGCCTATCCTAAACCTTAACCCTTACCCTAACCATTCAGAGTTAATGCCTATCCTAAACCTTAACCCTTACCCTAACCATTCAGAGTTAATGCCTATCCTAAACCTTAACCCTTACCCTAACCATTCAGAGTTAATGCCTATCCTAAACCTTAACCCTTACCATAACCATTCAGAGTTAATGCCTATCCTAAACCTTAACCCTTACCATAACCATTCAGAGTTAATGCCTATCCTAAACCTTAACCCTTACCATAACCATTCAGAGTTAATGCCTATCCTAAACCTTAACCCTTACCCTAACCATTCAGAGTTAATGCCTATCCTAAACCTTAACCCTTACCATAACCATTCAGAGTTAATGCCTATCCTAAACCTTAACCCTTACCCTAACCATTCAGAGTTAATGCCTATCCTAAACCTTAACCCTTACCCTAACCATTCAGAGTTAATGCCTATCCTAAACCTTAACCCTTACCTAACCATTCAGAGTTAATGCCTATCCTAAACCTTAACCCTTACCCTAACCATTCAGAGTTAATGCCTATCCTAAACCTTAACCCTTACCATAACCATTCAGAGTTAATGCCTATCCTAAACCTTAACCCTTACCCTAACCATTCAGAGTTAATGCCTATCCTAAACCTTAACCCTTACCCTAACCATTCAGAGTTAATGCCTATCCTAAACCTTAACCCTTACCCTAACCATTCAGAGTTAATGCCTATCCTAAACCTTAACCCTTACCATAACCATTCAGAGTTAATGCCTATCCTAAACCTTAACCCTTACCATAACCATTCAGAGTTAATGCCTATCCTAAACCTTAACCCTTACCCTAACCATTCAGAGTTAATGCCTATCCTAAACCTTAACCCTTACCCTAACCATTCAGAGTTAATGCCTATCCTAAACCTTAACCCTTACCCTAACCATTCAGAGTTAATGCCTATCCTAAACCTTAACCCTTACCATAACCATTCAGAGTTAATGCCTATCCTAAACCTTAACCCTTACCATAACCATTCAGAGTTAATGCCTATCCTAAACCTTAACCCTTACCCTAACCATTCAGAGTTAATGCCTATCCTAAACCTTAACCCTTACCCTAACCATTCAGAGTTAATGCCTATCCTAAACCTTAACCCTTACCCTAACCATTCAGAGTTAATGCCTATCCTAAACCTTAACCCTTACCATAACCATTCAGAGTTAATGCCTATCCTAAACCTTAACCCTTACCCTAACCATTCAGAGTTAATGCCTATCCTAAACCTTAACCCTTACCCTAACCATTCAGAGTTAATGCCTATCCTAAACCTTAACCCTTACCCTAACCATTCAGAGTTAATGCCTATCCTAAACCTTAACCCTTACCCTAACCATTCAGAGTTAATGCCTATCCTAAACCTTAACCCTTACCATAACCATTCAGAGTTAATGCCTATCCTAAACCTTAACCCTTACCCTAACCATTCAGAGTTAATGCCTATCCTAAACCTTAACCCTTACCCTAACCATTCAGAGTTAATGCCTATCCTAAACCTTAACCCTTACCCTAACCATTCAGAGTTAATGCCTATCCTAAACCTTAACCCTTACCCTAACCATTCAGAGTTAATGCCTATCCTAAACCTTAACCCTTACCCTAACCATTCAGAGTTAATGCCTATCCTAAACCTTAACCCTTACCATAACCATTCAGAGTTAATGCCTATCCTAAACCTTAACCCTTACCCTAACCATTCAGAGTTAATGCCTATCCTAAACCTTAACCCTTACCCTAACCATTCAGAGTTAATGCCTATCCTAAACCTTAACCCTTACCCTAACCATTCAGAGTTAATGCCTATCCTAAACCTTAACCCTTACCCTAACCATTCAGAGTTAATGCCTATCCTAAACCTTAACCCTTACCATAACCATTCAGAGTTAATGCCTATCCTAAACCTTAACCCTTACCCCTAACCATTCAGAGTTAATGCCTATCCTAAACCTTAACCCTTACCATAACCATTCAGAGTTAATGCCTATCCTAAACCTTAACCCTTACCCATAACCATTCAGAGTTAATGCCTATCCTAAACCTTAACCCTTACCATAACCATTCAGAGTTAATGCCTATCCTAAACCTTAACCCTTACCCTAACCATTCAGAGTTAATGCCTATCCTAAACCTTAACCCTTACCATAACCATTCAGAGTTAATGCCTATCCTAAACCTTAACCCTTACCATAACCATTCAGAGTTAATGCCTATCCTAAACCTTAACCCTTACCATAACCATTCAGAGTTAATGCCTATCCTAAACCTTAACCCTTACCATAACCATTCAGAGTTAATGCCTATCCTAAACCTTAACCCTTACCCTAACCATTCAGAGTTAATGCCTATCCTAAACCTTAACCCTTACCATAACCATTCAGAGTTAATGCCTATCCTAAACCTTAACCCTTACCCTAACCATTCAGAGTTAATGCCTATCCTAAACCTTAACCCTTACCCTAACCATTCAGAGTTAATGCCTATCCTAAACCTTAACCCTTACCATAACCATTCAGAGTTAATGCCTATCCTAAACCTTAACCCTTACCCTAACCATTCAGAGTTAATGCCTATCCTAAACCTTAACCCTTACCTAACCATTCAGAGTTAATGCCTATCCTAAACCTTAACCCTTACCCTAACCATTCAGAGTTAATGCCTATCCTAAACCTTAACCCTTACCCTAACCATTCAGAGTTAATGCCTATCCTAAACCTTAACCCTTACCATAACCATTCAGAGTTAATGCCTATCCTAAACCTTAACCCTTACCCTAAACCATTCAGAGTTAATGCCTAAACCTTAACCCTTACCTAAACCATTCAGAGTTAATGCCTATCCTAAACCTTAACCCTTACCATAACCATTCAGAGTTAATGCCTATCCTAAACCTTAACCCTTACCTAACCATTCAGAGTTAATGCCTATCCTAAACCTTAACCCTTACCTAACCATTCAGAGTTAATGCCTATCCTAAACCTTAACCCTTACCCTAACCATTCAGAGTTAATGCCTATCCTAAACCTTAACCCTTACCCTAACCATTCAGAGTTAATGCCTATCCTAAACCTTAACCCTTACCTAACCATTCAGAGTTAATGCCTATCCTAAACCTTAACCCTTACCCTAACCATTCAGAGTTAATGCCTATCCTAAACCTTAACCCTTACCCTAACCATTCAGAGTTAATGCCTATCCTAAACCTTAACCCTTACCCTAACCATTCAGAGTTAATGCCTATCCTAAACCTTAACCCTTACCATAACCATTCAGAGTTAATGCCTATCCTAAACCTTAACCCTTACCATAACCATTCAGAGTTAATGCCTATCCTAAACCTTAACCCTTACCCTAACCATTCAGAGTTAATGCCTATCCTAAACCTTAACCCTTACCATAACCATTCAGAGTTAATGCCTATCCTAAACCTTAACCCTTACCCTAACCATTCAGAGTTAATGCCTATCCTAAACCTTAACCCTTACCCTAACCATTCAGAGTTAATGCCTATCCTAAACCTTAACCCTTACCATAACCATTCAGAGTTAATGCCTATCCTAAACCTTAACCCTTCCATAACCATTCAGAGTTAATGCCTATCCTAAACCTTAACCCTTACCCTAACCATTCAGAGTTAATGCCTATCCTAAACCTTAACCCTTACCATAACCATTCAGAGTTAATGCCTATCCTAAACCTTAACCCTTACCCTAACCATTCAGAGTTAATGCCTATCCTAAACCTTAACCCTTACCCTAACCATTCAGAGTTAATGCCTATCCTAAACCTTAACCCTTACCCTAACCATTCAGAGTTAATGCCTATCCTAAACCTTAACCCTTACCATAACCATTCAGAGTTAATGCCTATCCTAAACCTTAACCCTTACCCTAACCATTCAGAGTTAATGCCTATCCTAAACCTTAACCCTTACCATAACCATTCAGAGTTAATGCCTATCCTAAACCTTAACCCTTACCCTAACCATTCAGAGTTAATGCCTATCCTAAACCTTAACCCTTACCCTAACCATTCAGAGTTAATGCCTATCCTAAACCTTAACCCTTACCCTAACCATTCAGAGTTAATGCCTATCCTAAACCTTAACCCTTACCCTAACCATTCAGAGTTAATGCCTATCCTAAACCTTAACCCTTACCCATAACCATTCAGAGTTAATGCCTATCCTAAACCTTAACCCTTACCCTAACCATTCAGAGTTAATGCCTATCCTAAACCTTAACCCTTACCCTAACCATTCAGAGTTAATGCCTATCCTAAACCTTAACCCTTACCCTAACCATTCAGAGTTAATGCCTATCCTAAACCTTAACCCTTACCCTAACCATTCAGAGTTAATGCCTATCCTAAACCTTAACCCTTACCATAACCATTCAGAGTTAATGCCTATCCTAAACCTTAACCCTTACCCTAACCATTCAGAGTTAATGCCTATCCTAAACCTTAACCCTTACCCTAACCATTCAGAGTTAATGCCTATCCTAAACCTTAACCCTTACCCTAACCATTCAGAGTTAATGCCTATCCTAAACCTTAACCCTTACCTAACCATTCAGAGTTAATGCCTATCCTAAACCTTAACCCTTACCATAACCATTCAGAGTTAATGCCTATCCTAAACCTTAACCCTTACCCTAACCATTCAGAGTTAATGCCTATCCTAAACCTTAACCCTTACCCTAACCATTCAGAGTTAATGCCTATCCTAAACCTTAACCCTTACCATAACCATTCAGAGTTAATGCCTATCCTAAACCTTAACCCTTACCATAACCATTCAGAGTTAATGCCTATCCTAAACCTTAACCCTTACCATAACCATTCAGAGTTAATGCCTATCCTAAACCTCCTAACCATTCAGAGTTAATGCCTATCCTAAACCTTAACCCTTACCATAACCATTCAGAGTTAATGCCTATCCTAAACCTTAACCCTTACCCTAACCATTCAGAGTTAATGCCTATCCTAAACCTTAACCCTTACCCTAACCATTCAGAGTTAATGCCTATCCTAAACCTTAACCCTTACCATAACCATTCAGAGTTAATGCCTATCCTAAACCTTAACCCTTACCATAACCATTCAGAGTTAATGCCTATCCTAAACCTTAACCCTTACCCTAACCATTCAGAGTTAATGCCTATCCTAAACCTTAACCCTTACCATAACCATTCAGAGTTAATGCCTATCCTAAACCTTAACCCTTACCCTAACCATTCAGAGTTAATGCCTATCCTAAACCTTAACCCTTACCCTAACCATTCAGAGTTAATGCCTATCCTAAACCTTAACCCTTACCCTAACCATTCAGAGTTAATGCCTATCCTAAACCTTAACCCTTACCCTAACCATTCAGAGTTAATGCCTATCCTAAACCTTAACCCTTACCATAACCATTCAGAGTTAATGCCTATCCTAAACCTTAACCCTTACCTTACCATTCAGAGTTAATGCCTATCCTAAACCATTCAGAGTTAATGCCTATCCTAAACCTTAACCCTTACCCTAACCATTCAGAGTTAATGCCTATCCTAAACCTTAACCCTTACCATAACCATTCAGAGTTAATGCCCTTAACCCTTAATCCTAAACCTTAACCCTTACCATAACCATTCAGAGTTAATGCCTATCCTAAACCTTAACCCTTACCCTAACCATTCAGAGTTAATGCCTATCCTAAACCTTAACCCTTACCCTAACCATTCAGAGTTAATGCCTATCCTAAACCTTAACCCTTACCCTAACCATTCAGAGTTAATGCCTATCCTAAACCTTAACCCTTACCCTAACCATTCAGAGTTAATGCCTATCCTAAACCTTAACCCTTACCCTAACCATTCAGAGTTAATGCCTATCCTAAACCTTAACCCTTACCATAACCATTCAGAGTTAATGCCTATCCTAAACCTTAACCCTTACCATAACCATTCAGAGTTAATGCCTATCCTAAACCTTAACCCTTACCATAACCATTCAGAGTTAATGCCTATCCTAAACCTTAACCCTTACCATAACCATTCAGAGTTAATGCCTATCCTAAACCTTAACCCTTACCCTAACCATTCAGAGTTAATGCCTATCCTAAACCTTAACCCTTACCCTAACCATTCAGAGTTAATGCCTATCCTAAACCTTAACCCTTACCCTAACCATTCAGAGTTAATGCCTATCCTAAACCTTAACCCTTACCCTAACCATTCAGAGTTAATGCCTATCCTAAACCTTAACCCTTACCCTAACCATTCAGAGTTAATGCCTATCCTAAACCTTAACCCTTACCCTAACCATTCAGAGTTAATGCCTATCCTAAACCTTAACCCTTACCATAACCATTCAGAGTTAATGCCTATCCTAAACCTTAACCCTTACCCTAACCATTCAGAGTTAATGCCTATCCTAAACCTTAACCCTTACCATAACCATTCAGAGTTAATGCCTATCCTAAACCTTAACCCTTACCCTAACCATTCAGAGTTAATGCCTATCCTAAACCTTAACCCTTACCCTAACCATTCAGAGTTAATGCCTATCCTAAACCTTAACCCTTACCCTAACCATTCAGAGTTAATGCCTATCCTAAACCTTAAACCTTACCCTAACCATTCAGAGTTAATGCCTATCCTAAACCTTAACCCTTACCATAACCATTCAGAGTTAATGCCTATCCTAAACCTTAACCTTAACAGAGTTAATGCCATTAAACCTTAACCCTTACCATAACCATTCAGAGTTAATGCCTATCCTAAACCTTAAACCTTACCCTAACCATTCAGAGTTAATGCCTATCCTAAACCTCTCTCTCTCTCTCTCTCTCTCTTTCTCTTTCTCTTTCTCTCTCTCTCTCTCTCTCTCTCTCTCTCTCTCTCTCTCTCTCTCTCTCTCTCTCTCACTCTCTCTCTCTCTCTCTCTCTCTCTCTTTCTCTCTCTCTCTCTCTCTCTCTCTTTCTCTCTCTCTCTCTCTCTTTCTCTCTCTCTCTCTCTCTCTCTCTCTCTCTCATAGCTACTGCATTTAACAGCTCTAGCTAGCTTAATTACAGATGTCAATATCTAGCTTCACCATTTTAAATAATGGGATATAATAAACAATACAATTCTTAGTTTCATGAAGCTGTTTGAGAGAATGCCAAGAGTGTGCAAAGCTGTCTTCAAGGCAAGGGTGGCTACTTTGAAGAATGTAAAATATACAATATGTTTTCAAATCAATCAATCAAATATATTTCTAAAGCCCTTCTTACATCAGCTGATGTCACAAAGTGACAGGAATGCAGGTGTAGAAGCACAGTGGCTATTAAAAACTGCCTAGAAAGGCCAGAACCTAGGAAGAAACCTAGAAAGGAACCAGGCTATGAGTTGTGACAAACCCTCTTATTTAAACACTTTGTTGGTTACTACATGATTCCATATGTGTTATTTCATAGTTTTGATGTATTTACTATTATTCTACAATGTATAAAATAGTAAAAATAAAGAAAAACATGAATGACTAGGTCCAACGTTTGACTAGGTCCAAACTTGTGGCTGGTACTGTACATTCCTGAGTTGTTCAATTTTAAAACCTTAGTGCATATGTCAATTTTAGGGTAGGGCTGCTCATTTAAATTTCCGGTCTTTTGTGGCTGTTACCAACACTAAATATGTCAATACATCACTAGAGTGACATATTGACATATGTGTTCATAGGCCGTAATGTGTAGATAGCATAGCCTTTCTCTGACCCGCTTCCATATGCCATTTAGCAGACAGAGGTTCACTTTTCTCCCAAGAGGCTTTGTCACAAGTCGGGAAAAATGTGGATGGAAAAATGGTAGCACACTTTGAAAAAAGTACAGTCTCTACTCTGCAGTCCAACTGAGCTACCTGAACTGAAGATCAATCTGAAACTACGAAAGATATTCATAGTGTAAACAAAAAAAACTACACATTTTCATTCATTTGAGCCAGTTTGCTACAGCAGGAAAATAATCCTTCAACAACAAGAAGTGTGAATTATAATTTATGGCATTTGTTTGTAGTGGTTTAAATGTTTTGTAAGGGAAAATCAAGTCTGACATTTTAAAGTGGAAATTACAAACTGTAGAAGCCTTTTTAAACCTTGAACCTTCAAATACAAACTCCAAATTCTTAACATTAACAACGAACTCTGAATGGTTAACCTCTCTGGCGCAGGCGTTCCGCTAGCGACCCACCTCGACAACATCCGGTGAAATTGCAGAGCGCCAAATTCAAAATACAGAAATACTCATAATAAACATTCATAAAAGATACAAGTGTTATACATCGGCTTAAAGATGAACTTCTTGTTAATCCAGCCACTGTGTCAGATTTCAAAAAGGCTTTACGGCGAAAGCATACCATGCAATTATCTGAGGACAGCGCCCCGCTTACAAAAGCATACAAACATTTTCAAGAGAAGTAGAGGAGTCACGAAAGTCAGAAATAGCGATAAAATGAATCAATTACCTTTGATGATCTTCATCTGGTTGCAGACACAAGAGTCCCTGTTACACAATAAATGTTTGTTTTGTTCGATAAAGTCCCTCTTTATTTCCCAATAACTCTGTTTTGTTGGCGCGCTTTGTTCAGTAATCCACTGGCTCAATGCCAGTCACAACATGCAGACAAATACATCCTAATAGTACCGGTAAAGTTTGTCGAAACATGTCAAACGATGTTTACAATTAATCCTCAGGTTGTCTATTGTCTAAATAATCTATAATATTATAATATAATATATCTATAATATTTCGTATTCAATAGAAAGGAAAAAGATCGAAGGGCGCCCAATCGGTCACGCGCGCAAACTAGCTTAGGTTCATTCTACAGTCCACTTAGAAAATGGTCTCATTCTTCCTATTTTTTCAGAAAACAATCCTGAAACAATGTCTAAAGACTGTCGACATCTATTGGAAGCCATAGGAACTGCAGTCTGGGTCCTAACCCAACAAATACTGTATAGGCATTCAATTGAAAACTACACACATCAAAAATATGCCACTTCCTGGATGTATTTTCCTCAGGTTTTCGCCTGCCATATCAGTTCTGTTATACTCACAGACATTATGTCAACAGTTTTGGAAACTTGTTTTTCATCCAAATATACCAATTACATGCATATGCTTCTGGGCCTGAGTAACAGGCAGTTTACTTTGGGCACGCTTCTCATACAGATGTCAAAATACAGATGTCACTGCCCCCAAGCCATAACAAGTTTTAAGGTAAGGGTTAAGGTTTGGGATTGGCTTAGAAAATAACAGAAACAACTTTCTATCGCAGGATTTGAACTTACAACCTTTGGAATCAGAGGCAGGACTTACACCCATCCACCATCCCTGTTCACAACACCCTAGCAAACCAAAACCTACTTGAAGGTAACAGCGCTCACTTTTGCCCCTAGTGATCGGTTTCCACATCATCTGCCAAACGTCCTCAGACATGGATGGACCTCGAATACTGACTTGTATCACGGGTGACCTGGCTGGAAAACCAACAAACCAACTACGCGGGTTATCAAGAGACCTCCGTTGTAACTACAATAGCATGCTGCGCTCAATTGTAACAGTTAATTCACAAGTTATACATAGTTTTAAAGCTAACAATCTCCTTTTTTCCAGCAGTGTACAAATGTGTTTAGGGGTCAATGTGACTGATTATTGTACAAAGACATACAGTACAATAAGAGACGAAATGCTCCATTGGGATGCCACTGTGTAAAATAAATGATCCTAGAGCGCTCACTCGAAAAGCTCTACAAATCACGACTTGACATCTTTAAAAACCATTAGGGTAAATAAAACTAAAAACGTATGGTCATACAACCTCATAGACAAACTCATAAAGCAGCGCGCCACATAGATTCACTCTCTTTGTGAGCGAGTGTGTTTTTGGATGGACATCAAGTTCTTCTTCTCAATATAATACAGAGTTCTGATGGATATAAAGAACGGTTATTGTTTATTTCTCCATTTCTCTTTGATAGGACACTGAGGTGACCTGTGGTTCAGGGATCATGGAACTGCACAGATTGATGACAAAAATACAAATAAATCACTCTCTTCTGCCCAATAGCTCTCCCACTGCAATTACTCAAAAATAAATCCCCCCCCCACACACACACACAAACATAATACACTTCACAAACATTTAGGTCAAAACACACACACACACACAAACAAATGCATGCACACACACATAAGAACTTCCAAACACACACACATTCAGGGAAAACACGTGCACATGCACACACACCCATACATCCCCTTTGTGTAACTTCCCTCACTCTATCCCTCCACCTCACTCGTTTTTCCCCCTGTCCTCTCTCACTTCCCTCTCTCCCCCTGCACTTCTCTCCTAACAGACTAAACAATTGTGACTCGGCTGGGAAACAGCTTTGGATCGAGACACTGTTTCTCTTGCTCTTTCCCTCATTCCTCACTCCCCTCCTCCTACACCCTCACTGACCTCTGTCTCTCCCTTCCCCTTCAATCCCCCCCTCTCTATTCCTTCCTCTTTCTCTCTGTCTCTTCTCTCAGCTTGCTTTGATTGGGGAGCAGACATAGACAGTCTCTTAACAGTCACCCCCCCTCCCTCTTCTTCTCCAACACTCCTCCACTCTTTCTCCCTCTCCTCTCTCCCCCTCTCTTGGCCCGGGCCCTCCTTTAATGAAAGAAATTTGAGAGCTGCTCATCTCTTCTGTTCTTCTCTTCTGTTGTGTTTCTCAGGTGTCAGCTCACTGCAGCTGCCTGATCTAGTCCTGCCCCCTCTGCTCTCCCTCTTTGCTAAGCACCCGTTCTCTACTTCCCCTATTTCTTTCTTCCCTCCTCCTCCTCTCTCTTCCCTCCCTCTTTCCCTTTTCGTACTCTTCTCTCTCTCTTCTTTCCTTCTCCTTCTTCTACGTCTCTCTCTCTCCCTCTAATTCTGCTCTTTTTCTTTTGTCTGTGTCAACCCTGAACCTGTGGAGCGAAGGGAAAGAAGGAAGGGAAAAAGCGAGGGATAGTAAAATAAACAAAGGAGTGTCCCTGGTCACTAAAGGGTCAGAGGAGGGCCTGCTAGGTTAGGAGTATTTGTTTACTTTCTTTAATTCACCAATCCCTCTGTCCTTTCTTTTTTTGGTGTAGTGTCTCTCCCTCAGCCTCATGGCCAAGTGAGTGTTTATGGAAGGTTTGTTCAGACTGTAGTTCAAGACCAGGGATTCTTAGACATATAGACACACACTCAGGCATGCACACACACACACACACACACACACACACACACACACACACACACACACACACACACACACACACACACACACACACACACACACACACACACACACACACACAGTCTTGTGCAGTTAACCTTGTGGGGACACACAATTCAGTCCCGTTCAAAATCCTATTTTCCCTAACCGCTAACCCTAAATCTTACCCTAATCCGTACTCTTACCCTAACCCTAACCCTAACCTTGACCCTAACCTTAACCTTAAACCTAATCCTAGCTCCTGACCCTAACCCTAAAACTAACCCAAGCTCCTAACCCAAACCCTTAACGTAATTCTAACCCAAACACAAATTCTAACCTTAACCTTAAACCCCCTAGAAATAGCATTTGACCTTGTGTGGACAAAATGTCCCCAATTGGTCAAATGTTTGCTTGTTTACTATTCTTGTGTAGACGTCTGGTCCTCACAAGAATAGTTAAACACACACACACACGCACGCACGCACGCACGCACGCACGCACACACACCTGCACACCCGCACAGACAAGTGCATTAAACATCTCATCAAATGAAGAAAAATAGCCCCCATCGCCCACATGGGGGACAACACACACAGTGAACCGGCATGGAGGGCACACACACTCAGGATGAGGTATGGTGATGACAGAGAGACAGATTAGACACTGCCTCTCCCTTTCAGAGGCCACCAACCAGGGGCATATGGGGGATCAACCTGGATACGAGCTTATCATTCTCTCTTCTCCCTCTCAGAGCTTGTTCCTCTATTAAGAATGAACAGAGCTGTAACATATCCCAGTAGAGAAAAGGCCTAGGTGTTATTTCCCTGGAGCGAACCTCAGCCTTCTCACTCTATTAACGACAGGTCTTAGCCTGCTTCAGACTGCATTTGTTCTCAAATAAATCACCACCGGAGGAGAGGAAAGAAGGGAGGAGAGGAAAGAAAGGAGTCCAAAAACTAGGTTCTTGAGTCAAGTAGTTGTAGTGAAGTACTATAAAACTGACCCCCCCCACCACATCTCCTCAATACACACACACACCCCAGGGGCCCTGAGCTGGCCGACTGACCCCTTCGTTTAAGATCCCAAACTTCCTCCTCTTTATCGGCCCCCCAAATATAGCACCGGCAGCGTGTGTGTGCCTGCTGCTGCTGGTGGTTAAATGCAGCCCTGAGCTTGGGGGTTCGGCAGTCTCCAGTGATTCCCTGGGACCCCACAGCCAATCCCATTTCAGCACATTTCAGCACATCACCTCTCAAGCCCATTACAAAATAAAATAAAACATGGAAAGAAAAACAAGACAGCAACACAAAAAGGTGGAGATGTTTTTTAAAAGGTACCAGACCGCATAACTTTCCACTGATATTATATACTCCCTGCCGTATCCAAAATATATACGGGCCGCAGGCCAAGAATGTAAAAATAAAACACATCTGGACCGAGCCTGAACAAAACCCCCTTTTAATCACAGCTGAATAAAGCATTCTACCCTTCACCCTCTGCAAGCTCTCACTCACACAAGCTAAAACACACACACACGTTAACACGTGCACATGCATGCACGCAGGCACGCAAAAACATACACACATGCGCACACACACACACACACACACACACACACACACACACACACACACACACACACACACACACACACACACACACACACACACACACACTCTCAAATAAATTGTATTTGTCACATGCTTCGTAAACAACAGGTGTAGACTAACAGTGAAATACATACTTTTCCAACAATGCATAGTTAAATATAAAATTAAATATTAAATTGAATAGTGAGACAAGGAATAAATACAAAGTAAATAACAAATAAAAATAATGAGTAAAAATAACATGGCTATATACAGTATTAGTACCGAGTCGATGTGTATGAGGTAATTGAGGTAGATATGTACATATACAGTCCATTCAGAAAGTATTCAGACCACTTCAGTTTTTCCACATTTTGTTACGTTACAGCCTTATTCTAAAATGGATTAAATAAAAAATGTTCCTCATCAATCTACATTACGAGAAAGTGAAAACAGTTTAAAAAAAAATACATTTTTATAGATTCATTTAAAACAGAAATACCTTATTTACATAAGTATTCAGACCCTTTGCTATGAGACTCGAAATTGAACTCAGGTGCATCCTGTTTCCATTAATCATCCTTGAGATGTTTCTACAGCTTTATTGGAGTCCCAATTCAATTGATTGGACATGATTTGGAAAGGCACACCCCTGTCTATATAAGGTCCCACAGATGACAGTGCATGTCAGAGCAAAAACCAAGCCATGAGTTCGAAGGAATTGTCTGTAGAGCTCCGAGACAGGATTGTGTCAAAGGACAGATCTGAAGAAGGGTACCAAAAAATGTCTGCAGCATTAAAGGTCCCCAAGAACACAGTGGCCTCCATCATTCTTAAATGGAAGAAGTTTGGAACCACCAAGACTCTTTCTAGATCTGGCTGCCCGGCCAAACTGAGCAATCGGGGGAGAAGGACCTTGGTCAGGGAGGTAACCAAGAACCCGATTGTCATTCTGAGAGAGCTCCAGAGTTCCTCTGTGGAGATGGGAGAACCTTCCAGAAGGACTACCATCTCTGCAGCCCTCTACCAATCAGGCCTTTATGGTAGTGACCAGACGGAATCCACTCCTCAGTAAAAGGCACATGACAGCCCACTTTGAGTATGTCAAAAAGGCACCTAAAGGACTCTCAGACCATGAGAAACATATTCTCTGGTCTGATGAAACCGCGATTGAACTCCTTGACCTGAATGACAAGTGTCCCGTCTGGAGGAAACCTGCCACGAAGGTCAAGCATGGTGGTGGCAGCATCATGCTGTGGGGAAGTTTTTCTGCGGAAGGGACTCAGAGACTAGTCAGGATCGAGGGAAAGATGAACACAGAAAAGAGAGATCCTTGATGAAAATCTGCTCCAGAGCGCTCAGCACGTAAGACAGGGGGCGAAGGTTCACCTTCCAACAGGACAACGACCCTTAGCACACAGCCAAGACAACACAGGAGTGGCTTCGGGACAAGTTTATGAATGTCCTTGAGTGACCCAGCCACAGCCTGGTCTTGAACCTGATCGAACAGTCCTGAAAATAGCTGTGCAGTAACGCTCCCCATCCAACCTGACAGAGCTTGAGAGGATCTGCAGAGAAGAATGGAAGGAACTCCCCAAAGCTTATAGTGTCATACTCAAGAAGGCTTTAATCGCTGCCAAAGGTGCTTCAACAAAGTACTGAGTAAATGGTCTAAATACTTTGGTAAATGTCATTTTTCAGTTAAATATTTTTACTACATTCGCAAAAATGTAAAAGAAAAACTGTTTTTGCTTCGTCATTATGGGGTATTGTGTGTGTAGATTGATGAGGAGAAAAAACAATTGAATCCATTTCAGAATAAGGCTTTAACGTAACAAAATGTGGAAAAAGTCAAGGGGTCTGAATACTTTCCGAATGCACTGTAGGTTGGGGTAAATTGACTAGGGAACAGGATAGATGGCAGGCAATAGCAGCAGCGTGTGTGTGTGTGTGTGTGTGTGTGTGTGTGTGTGTGTGTGTGTGTGTGTGTGTGTGTGTGTGTGTGTGTGTGTGTGTGTGTGTGTGGCGTCAGTATGCATGAGTGCGCATGTTATGTGTGTGGGCATATGCAGTGTGTGTGTGTGTGTTGAGGTGTCAGTATACGTATGTGTGAGTGTGTGGGTAGAATCCAGTGTGAGTCAGTGCAAGAGAGTCAATGAAGATCGTCCGGGTGGCCATTTGATGAACTATTTAGCAGACTTGTTTAGCAGTCTTATGGCAGAAGATGTTAAGGGTCCTGTTGGTTCCAGACTTGGTGCTTTGGCACCGCTTGCTTTGCAGTAGCAGAGACAGTCTGTGACTTGCAAGGCTGGAGTCTTTTAAAATGTTTTGGGCCTTCTTCTGACACCGCCTGGTATAGTGATCCTGGATGGCAGGGAGCTCAGCCCCAGTGATGTACTGGGTTGTACTCACCAACCTTGCGGTCAGGTGCTTTGCATTTGCCATACCAAGTGGTGATGCAGCCAGTCAAGATGCTCTCATTGGTGCAACTGTATATGTTTTTCAGGATCTGAGGGCCCATGCCAAATATTTTCAGCCTTCTGAGGGGGAAGAGGCGATTTCGTGCCCTCTTCAGGACTGTGTTGGCACAGTATGTGTGGACAATGTTAATTCCTTAGTGATGTGGACACCAAGGAACTTGAAGCTCTCGCCCCGCTCTACTACAGACCCATTGATGTGAATGGGGGCGTGCTCGCCCTTCCGTTTGCTGTAGTCCTCAATCAGCTCATTTGTCTTCTCTTCCTCAGAGACTAGCAATGACATAACAGAGGATTTCACCAGTTTCCTGAGACGTTGACAAAACCTTCATTTTCATTACTATTATCCTGATTGTCTGGAGTACAAAGCAACTCTCTGTTTCCCGACCTGCTCCTACTGTTACTACAATCTACTCTCTGTTTCCTCTACAGTACCCTACCTGCTCCTACTGTCACTACCCTCTACTCTCTGTTTCCTCTACAGTACCCTACCTGCTCCTACTGTCACCACCCTCTACTCTCTGTTTCCTCTACAGTACCCTACCTGCTTCTACTGTCACCACCCTCTACTCTCTGTTTCCTCTACAGTACCCTACCTGCTCCTATTGTCACCACCCTCTACTCTCTGTTTCCTCTACAGTACCCTACCTGCTTCTACTGTCACCACCCTCTACTCTCTGTTTCCTCTACAGTACCCTACCTGCTTCTACTGTCACCACCCTCTACTCTCTGTTTCCTCTACAGTACCCTAGATGCTCCTATTGTCACCACCCTCTACTCTCTGTTTCCTCTACAGTACCCTACCTGCTTCTACTGTCACCACCCTCTACTCTCTGTTTCCTCTACAGTACCCTACCTGCTTCTACTGTCACCACCCTCTACTCTCTGTTTCCTCTACAGTACCCTACCTGCTTCTACTGTCACCACCCTCTACTCTCTGTTTCCTCTACAGTACCCTACCTGCTCCTACTGTCACCACCATCTACTCTCTGTTTCCTCTGCTTCTAGTCACCCTACCTGCTCCTATTGTCACCACCCTCTACTCTCTGTTTCCTCTACAGTACCCTACCTGCTTCTACTGTCACCACCCTCTACTCTCTGTTTCCTCTACAGTACCCTACCTGCTTCTACTGTCACCACCCTCTACTCTCTGTTTCCTCTACAGTACCCTACCTGCTCCTATTGTCACCACCCTCTACTCTCTGTTTCCTCTACAGTACCCTACCTGCTTCTACTGTCACCACCCTCTACTCTCTGTTTCCTCTACAGTCACCCTACCTGCTTCTACTGTCACCACCCTCTACTCTCTGTTTCTGTTCTACAGTACCCTACCTGCTCCTATTGTCACCACCCTCTACTCTCTGTTTCCTCTACAGTACCCTACCTGCTTCTACTGTCACCACCCTCTCTACTCTCTGTTTCCTCTACAGTACCCTACCTGCTTCTTCCTCTCTACAGTACCCTACCTGCTTCTACTGTCACCACCCTCTACTCTCTGTTTCCTCTACAGTACCCTACCTGCTTCTACTGTCACCACCCTCTACTCTCTGTTTCCTCTTCTAGTCACCACCCTACCTGCTTCTACTGTCACCACCACCCTCTACTCTCTGTTTCCTCTACAGTACCCTACCTGCTCCTATTGTCACCACCCTCTACTCTCTGTTTCCTCTACAGTACCCTATCTGCTCCTATTGTCACCACCCTCTACTCTCTGTTTCCTCTACAGTACCCTACCTGCTCCTATTGTCACCACCCTCTACTCTCTGTTTCCTCTACAGTACCCTACCTGCTTCTACTGTCACCACCCTCTACTCTCTGTTTCCTCTACAGTACCCTACCTGCTCCTATTGTCACCACCCTCTACTCTCTGTTTCCTCTACAGTACCCTACCTGCTCCTATTGTCACCACCCTCTACTCTCTGTTTCCTCTACAGTACCCTACCTGCTCCTATTGTCACCACCCTCTACTCTCTGTTTCCTCTACAGTACCCTACCTGCTCCTATTGTCACCACCCTCTCTTCTACTGTCTCTGTTTCCTCTACAGTACCCTACCTGCTCCTATTGTCACCACCCTCTACTCTCTGTTTCCTCTACAGTACCCTACCTGCTTCTACTGTCACCACCCTCTACTCTCTGTTTCCTCTACAGTACCCTACCTGCTTCTACTGTCACCACCCTCTACTCTCTGTTTCCTCTACAGTACCCTACCTGCTTCTACTGTCACCACCCTCTACTCTCTGTTTCCTCTACAGTACCCTACCTGCTCCTATTGTCACCACCCTCTACTCTCTGTTTCCTCTACAGTACCCTACCTGCTCCTATTGTCACCACCCTCTACTCTCTGTTTCCTCTACAGTACCCTACCTGCTCCTATTGTCACCACCCTCTACTCTCTGTTTCACCACCCTCTACTCTCTGTTTCCTCTCTACAGTACCCTACCTGCTTCTACTGTCACCACCCTCTACTCTCTGTTTCCTCTACAGTACCCTACCTGCTTCTACTGTCACCACCCTCTACTCTCTGTTTCCTCTACAGTACCCTACCTGCTCCTATTGTCACCACCCTCTACTCTCTGTTTCCTCTACAGTACCCTACCTGCTTCTACTGTCACCACCCTCTACTCTCTGTTTCCTCTACAGTACCCTACCTGCTTCTACTGTCACCACCCTCTACTCTCTGTTTCCTCTACAGTACCCTACCTGCTTCTACTGTAGCCACCCTCTATTCTGTCTGGCCTCTCTGTGGGCTGGGCTACTGGCTGGGGCTGTGTGTGTGGGGGTGTTCCTAGCATTTACAGAGAATGAGCCGTGTCGGTCGATGTGTGTATATGTATGTGTTACTGTTTGTGTGTGTGTGCATGCATGTGTGTACAGTATGTGTATTTTCCTGATGCTTTCCTGCTGAGAAGCTGGTTCTACCAGGTTGATGTATGTGTTAGTGTGTAGGAGTGTGTGTTTTCTGCAGCATACCTGCATTGAAAGGAGTGATAACTGGGGTGGGGTTGAGTGTTAAGGTGGATGAACCGAAGTCGGGGATCCCTGTTGTCTGTGATGCATGTCGTTTGGTGGTGCGCAGACCCGGTGGTGAGCGCGAGACTGAGGAGACCCTGTCTGTTGTTCAGAGTTTAGATTAGGTGTGTTTTCCAGATAGTCATGCTAGGGTATGACATTGGTACTTCCGGGTTGGAGCGAGCGGTCGCATCCGAGCGCTTCGGTCTGCAGGTAGTATAACTTTTCATTACATTTCATTATAGTACAACGGTTTGATTTGTCTAATCTTAGCAATTTCTTCTTAGCTAGCTACATAGCCGTCTTTGTATCAAAGATAATTGCGTAATTATCGTATTTCGTCGTCCTAACGTAGTCTACACTGCTATCTGCCCAGCAGCTAGCCAGCTAGCCAGCTAGCAAACGTCCACCGTCTTCCGAATAGCAGCACTGTAAAAACTATTACACTCAACTGAACGACTTGATTAGTGTAGTGTTAGCTAGCTACATAGTTGTCTTTGCTGTCTTCGTATCCAATATAATTGTGTAGTTTAGAGTGTGTAGTCTTAGAGTGATTATCTTAATTTACCGAGGTTAGCTAGCCAGCTATTTGTCGTCCTTAACGTAGGAGACACTGCTAGCTAGCCAACAGCTAGCCAACGTCTACCGAATAGAACTTCCTCACTCAACAACCCGGTCGCATTCGCTCCACAGGTAGTATCACATTTTCATTTCATTTCATTACAGTACAACGGTTTGATTTGTTTGATCGTAGCTAGCTACATAGCTAGTTACATAGCCGTCTTTGTATCAAAGATAATTGTGTAGTCTAGAGCGATTTTCTAGGTTAGCTAGCCAGCTATTGTCGTTCTTTTAACGCAACGTAACGTAATCAACACTGCTAGCTAGCCAGCTAGCCCCCGAATAGCACCACTGTAGAAACTATCACACTCAACGGAACGACTTGATTAGTGTAGTGCCAACAACGCAGCCACTGCCAGCTAGCCTACAAAGTCAACAACGCAGCCACTGCCAGCTAGCCTACTTCAGCAGTACTGTATCTTTTTAATCATTTTAGTCAATAAGATTCTTGCTACGTAAGCTTAACTTTCTGAACATTCGAGACGTGTAGTCCACTTGTCATTCCAATCTCCTTTGCATTAGCGTAGCCTCTTCTGTAGCCTGTCAACTATGTGTCTGTCTATCCCTGTTCTCTCCTCTCTGCACAGACCATACAAACGCTCCACACCGCGTGGCCGCGCCACCCTAATCTGGTGGTCCCAGCGCGCACGACCCACGTGGAGTTCCAGGTCTCCGGTAGCCTCTGGAACTGCCGATCTGCGGCCAACAAGGCAGTGTTCATCTCAGCCTATGCCCCCTCCAGTCCCTCGACTTCTTGGCACTGACGGAAACATGGATCACCACAGATAACACTGATACTCCTACTGCTCTCTCTTCGTCCGCCCACGTGTTCTCGCACACCCCGAGAGCTTCTGGTCAGCGGGGTGGTGGCACCGGGATCCTCATCTCTCCCAAGTGGTCATTCTCTCTTTCTCCCCTTACCCATCTGTCTATCGCCTCCTTTGAATTCCATGCTGTCACAGTTACCAGCCCTTTCAAGCTTAACATCCTTATCATTTATCGCGCTCCAGGTTCCTCGGAGAGTTCATCAATGAGCTTGATGCCTTGATAAGCTCCTTTCCTGAGGACGGCTCACCTCTCACAGTTCTGGGCGACTTTAACCTCCCCACGTCTACCTTTGACTCATTCCTCTCTGCCTCCTTCTTTCCACTCCTCTCCTCTTTTGACCTCTCCCTCTCACCTTCCCCCTACTCACAAGGCAGGCAATACGCTCGACCTCATCTTTACTAGATGCTGTTCTTCCACTAACCTCACTGCAACTCCCCTCCAAGTCTCCGACCACTACCTTGTATCCTTTTCCCTCTCGCTCTCATCCAACACTTCCCACACTGCCCCTACTGGATGGTATCGCGCCGTCCCAACCTTCGCTCTCTCTCCCCGCTACTCTCTCCTCTTCCATCCTATCATCTCTTCCCTCTGCTCAAACCTTCTCCAACCTATCTCCTGATTCTGCCTCCTCAACCCTCCTCTCCTCCCTTTCTGCATCCTTTGACTCTCTATGTCCCCTATCCTCCAGGCCGGCTCGGTCCTCCCCTCCCGCTCCGTGGCTCGACGACTCATTGCGAGCTCACAGAACAGGGCTCCGGGCAGCCGAGCGGAAATGGAGGAAAACTCGCCTCCCTGCGGACCTGGCATCCTTTCACTCCCTCCTCTCTACATTTTCCTCTTCTGTCTCTGCTGCTAAAGCCACTTTCTACCACTCTAAATTCCAAGCATCTGCCTCTAACCCTAGGAAGCTCTTTGCCACCTTCTCCTCCCTCCTGAATCCTCCTCCCCCTCCCCCCGCCTCCTCCCTCTCTGCAGATGACTTCGTCAACCATTTTGAAAAGAAGGTCGACGACATCCGATCCTCGTTTGCTAAGTCAAACGACACCGCTGGTTCTGCTCACACTGCCCTACCCTGTGCTCTGACCTCTTTCTCCCCTCTCTCCAGATGAAATCTCGCGTCTTGTGACGGCCGGCCGCCCAACAACCTGCCCGCTTGACCCTATCCCCTCCTCTCTTCTCCAGACCATTTCCGGAGACCTTCTCCCCTACCTCACCTCGTTCATCAACTCATCCCTGACCGCTGGCTACGTCCCTTCCGTCTTCAAGAGAGCGAGAGTTGCACCCCTTCTGAAAAAACCTACACTCGATCCCTCCGATGTCAACAACTACAGACCAGTATCCCTTCTTTCTTTTCTCTCCAAAACTCTTGAACGTGCCGTCCTTGGCCAGCTCTCCCGCTATCTCTCTCAGAATGACTTTCTTGATCCAAATCAGTCAGGTTTCAAGACTAGTCATTCAACTGAGACTGCTCTTCTCTGTATCACGGAGGCGCTCCGCACTGCTAAAGCTAACTCTCTCTCCTCTGCTCTCATCCTTCTAGACCTATCGGCTGCCTTCGATACTGTGAACCATCAGATCCTCCTCTCCACCCTCTCCGAGTTGGGCATCTCCGGCGCGGCCCACGCTTGATTGCGTCCTACCTGACAGGTCGCTCCTACCAGGTGGCGTGGCGAGAATCTGTCTCCTCACCACGCGCTCTCACCACTGGCGTCCCCAGGGCTCTGTTCTAGGCCATCTCCTATTCTCGCTATACACCAAGTCACTTGGCTCTGTCATAACCTCACATGGTCTCTCCTATCATTGCCATGCAGACGACACACAATTAATCTTCTCCTTTCCCCTTCTGATGACCAGGTGGCGAATCGCATCTCTGCATGTCTGGCAGACATATCAGTGTGGATGACGGATCACCACCTCAAGCTGAACCTCGGCAAGACGGAGCTGCTCTTCCTCCCGGAGAAGGACTGCCCGTTCCATGATCTCGCCATCACGGTTGACAACTCCATTGTGTCCTCCTCCCAGAGCGCTAAGAACCTTGGTGTGATCCTGGACAACACCCTGTCGTTCTCAACTAACATCAAGGCGGTGGCCCGTTCCTGTAGGTTCATGCTCTACAACATCCGCAGAGTACGACCCTGCCTCACACAGGAAGCGGCGCAGGTCCTAATCCAGGCACTTGTCATCTCCCGTCTGGATTACTGCAACTCGCTGTTGGCTGGGCTCCCTGCCTGTGCCATTAAACCCCTACAACTCATCCAGAACGCCGCAGCCCGTCTGGTGTTCAACCTTCCCAAGTTCTCTCACGTCACCCCGCTCCTCCGCTCTCTCCACTGGCTTCCAGTTGAAGCTCGCATCCGCTACAAGACCATGATGCTTGCCTACGGAGCTGTGAGGGGAACGGCACCTCAGTACCTCCAGGCTCTGATCAGGCCCTACACCCAAACAAGGGCACTGCGTTCTTCCACCTCTGGCCTGCTCGCCTCCCTACCACTGAGGAAGTACAGTTCCCGCGCAGCCCAGTCAAAACTGTTCGCTGCTCTGGCCCCCCAATGGTGGAACAAACTCCCTCACGACGCCAGGACAGCGGAGTCAATCACCACCTTCCGGAGACACCTGAAACCCCACCTCTTTCAGGAATACCTAGGATAGGATAAAGTAATCCTTCTCACCCCCTACTAAAAGATTTAGATGCACTATTGTAAAGTGGCTGTTCCACTGGATGTCTTAAGGTGAACGCACCAATTTGTAAGTCGCTCTGGATAAGAGCGTCTGCTAAATGACTTAAATGTAAATGTATGTAGTTGACATGTCAACTTCCCCTCTGGCATTTCTGTTGGTGAGGTAGGTTGGCAGTGAGCTGGCAGAGCTGAAGGGCAGTAAGAGTGTTAAAGTTGTGGGTTGGAGTGCTACTCAGAGGGGAAGAACCCCTAGCCACATTCCAATCTGAAACCTGTCCTGCATTCAAGAGACCCAGACGGGCCATGTTCCAAACATAACTCTGCGCAAGCTGGTCATATTCCAAATGGAGACATGTCTCTTTTAATGAACATGCCTGTGTGTGTGTGTGTGTCTGTGTCTGTGTGTCTGTGTCTGTGTGTCTGTGTCTGCGTCTGCGTCTGTGTTTGTGTCTGTGTCTGTGTCTGTGCGCGTGTGTGTGTGTGTGTGTGTGTGTGTGTGTGTGTGTGTGTGTGTGTGTGTGTGTGTGTGTGTGTGTGTGTGTGTGTGTGTGTGTGTGTGTGTGTGATTAATTATATACAGTAATTGCTATTAGCTAATTCATATGGTAGTTTACGTCAGCCGAGAGTTAGAAAATATGACTGCTTGTGTTGGGTCAATCTTTCCTCAGCGCTAGGACAAATGTAGCCTACATTTTTCCGGTTAGGATGATTGTGTTATGCTATATCTTCTGTGAATATCTGAACAATCCATCCAAAAATAAACTGCCATTCTGGACATAACTTTGTAAGGACTGTGTTTGTGTAAATAGTTTCTGAAAAAAGTGTGGCCAGCTCAAACGCTGATTGTTGCGTCATTCGAAACTGCCGTTCTAAACGAGCATTCTAAATGAGTGTTCTAAACACACGGGTGTGATCGTATGCTTCAGGGACCATTGTAGAACGATCACACCCGTGTGATGGTACGTGTGAAAGGGTTAAGAGCAATGAGGTATGTGCTTCATTCATCAAAGATACATTTGCATAGCGTAATACCTTTTTACAAATATATCCAATAACGTATGTATAATAGTCTTATTAATTGGATTATTAATTGATGTTTGGAATAATTGAAATACCTGCCTTAGTGTTTGATAAGAAACTGTACTTGCTGCATCACCCTGTCCACTCTTTCTTCCATACATTGGAAAGGACACACATAGGGTGTATTCACTAGAAACCAAGCGGAACCGATTGGAAGTAAACAGATGCAAACGGAGCAAAACAATGTTTTCTGTTGCAAAACATTTTGCTACGGTGTGAGACAAATTAATACACCCCTGTTCTGAGAATTTCTGAGTGTGTGTGTGTTTGTACTCTATTTGTTCCTGGCAGACAGAGAGGAGTTTGATGCATCAGCTCCTGTTGTTGTCTCTATTGTATAGATACAGATAGAGCTGTCAAGGAGTGTGTGTGTGTGTGTGTGTGTGTGTGTGTGTGTGTGTGTGTGTGTGTGTGTGTGTGTGTGTGTGTGTGTGTGTGTGTGTGTGTGTGTGTGTGTGTGTTTGCGATAGACACTTATTAGATGTGCACCGGCGGTAATAGAAACACCCCCTCTCTACCTGCTGTTTCCCTGTGGCCGTGAAATTGGTGTTAAGTCAATTTAGTGGAGAAGTGACAGGGGAATAGAGCAGCGTGTGAAAAGCAAAGCCCACTGACAGCAGTTTACATGCTCCGTATCTCACCACCAGACTAAGCCATGTCAGACAATGAAGACAACACACAGGCACACACACACACGATAAGAGTCTGAATACCTTTCACTGGGAATGCTATGACCAACCCCCCTGTATGCATACAGCTCATCTAACTAGGACGCTGACGGTCATGCGATTCTGAATGACGGTTATTGGTTTCACTGGGAATGCTATGACTTTTAAACCGTTCGAATAGCAAGAAAAAAAACATTAATTTTTTATATATACAGTACCAGTCACTGCATACATGAAACACACCTACTCTGTCAAGGTTTTTTTTTTTTTTTTAAGATTTTCTACATTGTAGAATAATAGTGAAGACATAAAAACTATGAAATAACACATATGGAATCATGTAGTAACTGAAAAAGTGTTAAACAAATAAAAATATATTTTATATTTGAGATTCTTCAAAGTAGCCACCCTTTGGCTTAATGACAACTTTGCACACTCTTGACATTATTTCAACCAGCTTCATGAGGTAGTCACCTGGAATGCATTTCAATTAACAAGTGGGTGTTCTTAAAAGTTAATTTGTGGAATTTATTTCCTTCTTAATGTGTTTGAGCCAATCAGTCGTGTTGTGACAAGTTAAGGGTGGTATATAGAAGCCCTATTTGGTAAAAGACCAAGCCCATATTATGGCAAGAACAGTTCAAATAAGCAAAGAGACATGGCAGTCCATCATTACTTTAAGACATGAAGGTCAGTCAATGTGGAACATTTCAAGAACTTTGAAAGTTTCTTCAATTGCAGTTGTAAAAACCATCAAGCGCAATGATGAAACTCACACTCATGAGGACTGCCACAGGAAAGGACGACCCAGAGTTACCTGTGCTGCAGTGGATAAGTTCATTAGAGTTACAAGCCTTAGAAAGCGCAGCCCAAATAAATCAGTCCACGCTACTGCAGAAATGGATTCAACCAGTTTATATTCTCTTTTTTTTTACAGTTATTTTCTTCTTTTTCTTGCAGTCTGCATCCATAACCGTCGGTTACACGGTTATACGGTAATTGTGCCAGCCCTACACATGACACTGTAATACAACACATGCAGTACAAAACAATTCCAAAAAAGGATTTCTACTACAGGTAATCAATCCACTTTCGGAACAGATACTTAAATTCATACAAAGCAGTCTTCCCAAAACACACCAAAATGATTATTTGTTATTTGTTTTTATTTCATAGAACCAGCATGTCTGAGGGCTTTGTCCACCAGGGTCAATAAACACACACTGACTCAGTCACTCTAGAAACGGTTTTTATTTGTCCATGTTTATTTATCTTTAGCTAGCTTAGCCAGCTAAGTGGTCATTGTGCTCTTGCTCTCCTCTAAATGTTGTGTCTGGTCTTAGTTCTTCATCTGTAGCAGTGGTTCCCAAACTTTTTATAGTTCCGTACCCCTTCAAACATTCAACCTCCAGCTGCGTACCCCCTCTAGCACCAGGGTCAGCACACTCTCAAATGTTGTTTTTTTTGCCATCATTGTAAGCCTGCCACACACCATACGATACATTTATTACACAGAAAAAAAGAGTCTGAGTTTTTGTGACAAATTGCTCTTATAGGACCAGGGCACATATAATAATAAAATAACAATCAATAATATGGCTCTTCATTTAACCACCTTACATATAAAACCTTATTTGCTCATCGAAAATTGTGAATAACTCACCACAGGTTAATGAGAAGGGTGTGCTTGAAAGGATGCACATAAGTCTGCAATGTTGGGTAGTATTGGAGAGTTTCGGTGTTAAATCATTTTTCACAATCAGTCTGTGCCTGTATTTAGTTTTCATGCTAGCTCACTAGCCGAGAATCCACTCTCACATAGGTACGTGGTTGCAAAGGGCATCAGTGTCTTAACAGCGCAATTTGCCAAGGCAGGAAACTCTGGGCGCAAACCCAATCCAGAAATCTGGCAGTGGCTTCTGATTGAATTACATTTTCACAGAACCACTTGTTGCAATTTCGATGAGGCTCTCTTGTTCAGATATCGATAAGTGGACTGGGGGCAGGGCATGAAAGGGATAACGAATCCAGTTGTTAGTGTCATACATTTCAGGAAAGTACCTGTGTAATTGCTCACCCAACTCACTCATGTGCTTCGCTATATCACATTTGACATTGTCCGTAAGCTTGAGTTCACAAAAAAACATGATGGAAGACGTATGTTGTCCTTGTTAATGCAAACAGAGAAGAGCTCCAACTTCTTAATCACTGCCTCAATTTTGTCCTGCACATTGAACATAGTTGCAGAGAGTCCTTGTAATCCTAGATTCAGATCCTTTAGGCGAGAAAAAACATCACCCAGTCAGACAAGTGAAAATTAAGGTCAGTAATAAAAACTTTAAGCTCGTATCTCAATTCAAAGAAACGTGTCAATACTTTGCACCTTGATAACACATTATGTTGTAAAAGCGTTACATGGTCGCTGCCCATATCATTGCATAGTGCAGAAAATACAGGAGAGTTCAGGCACTGCAGCCCAAATGTCTTTCAAGCTGTCAGTCATTCCCTTGGCAGCAAGGGCCTCTCGGGGGATGCTGCGGTGTACCCAAGTGTTGTCGAGAGACACTGCGTGCATGCGAGTTGCCACTCCACCACGACTCCCTGTCATGGCTTTTGCGCCATCAGTACAGATACAGATACCAACACATCTTGACCACTAATGTCCATTTGATGTCACAAAGCTGTCCAGTATTTTAAAAATGTCCTTCTCCTGTTTGCAGAAGAGGATGTCTTCCTTAATTGACGTAACAGGCATATACCAGATGCTGTGCCAGGCCTGCTGTTGACTCTTCCAGCTGTAACGCATAGAATTCACTGGCTTGTATGCGAAGCAGGAATTGTTTCAAAACATCTCCTGCCATGTCACTGATGCATTGTGAAACAGTGTTGTTTGATGAAGACATTGTCTGTATAGTTTTTTGGGCCTTTTCCCCCAGCATTGTACCAGCCATATCCGCAGCAGCAGGAAGAATGAAGTCCTCCACAATAGTATGGGTCTTGCCTGTCCTAGCCACCCGGTAGCTCACCATATAAGACGCTTTTAACCCTTTGTTATTAATGGTATCTGTTGCTTTTATACATGTCTTACTACTCAAAAGTCGTCCTAATTCTCGCTCAAAAAACTCTCGTGGCTTATTTTTTACAAATTGGCATGTTTTGTTTCTAAATGTCTGCGCAAGAGTGAATGTTTCATTGAGTTGTGAGATAGTATTTTTGCACATATAACACACTGTGGCTGATGAAAGGCACTACTCCCAATATAAGTAAACCCCAAATGAATGTAGTTCTCATCATATTTGTGCCTCTTTGATGGTCCAACGTCCCTGTCTGTTGTTCTGTGCTTTCCCGTGTAAGGGGGCAGTAGCTTTTCGGCTGCATCAGATTAACAACTATCAGTGTCCATGGTAGCTGGGCAAACAACAAAATATAGAATTACTGATGCTAGCATTGGATGTGCTCGTGGAAGCAGAACAACTGGTGTCCGACAGGTGCAGGTGTAATACTGCTGGTAGTAGCAGTACTATCAGTAGAGCTGGTATGTGAAAACATATATATATTTTTTCAATGTGATTGACATTTTTCTTTGGCGTACACCCTAGTTTGGAAATACCTGATCTGGAGCATCATGATTGAAGGTTAATAATTCACATCAACTCTCCCTGATGACTCATTGCTGGGCCTGCTACATAAAGGAGGAGAGAGGGAGAGTGAGAGATCAGTTATAGAACCCATTGCCCTTTTTTTTTTATTTGACCTTTTTTTAACCAGGCAAGTCAGTTAAGAACAATTTCTTATTTTCAATGACGGCCTAGGAACAGTGGGTTAACTGCCTGTTCAGGGGCAGAACGACACCGGTACCTTGTCAGCTCGGGATTTGAACTTGCAACCTTCCGGTTACTAGTCCAACGCTCTAACCACTAGGCTACCCTGCCGCCCCGGTTGTGAGGTCTGAGGTCCACTCACCAACCAAGAATTCAGAACAAAGGACAAACAGCAAATAGAGACTGTACATGCAGAATTCTGCAAAGATATCCTCAGTGTATAACGTAAAACACCAAATAATGCATGCAGAGCAGAATTAGGCCAACAGCTGCTAATTATCAAAATCCAGAAAAGAGCTGTTAAATTCTACAACCACTTTAAAGGAATCAATTCCCAAACCTTTAATGACAAAGCCATCACCTACAGAGATATGAACCTGGAGAAAAGTCCCCTAAGCAAGATGGTCCTGGGGCTCTGTTCACAAACACAACAGACCCCACAGAGCCCCAGGACAGCAACACAATTAGACCCAACCAAAGCATGAGAAAACAAGAACATAATTACTTGACACATTGGAAAGAATTAACAAAAAAAAACTGAGCAAACTAGAATGCTATTTGGCCCTAAACAGAGAGTACACATTGGCAGAATAGCTGACCACCGTGACTGACCCAAACTTAAGGAAAGCTTTGACTATGTACAGATTCAGTGAGCATAGCCTTGCTATTGAGAAAGGCCGACGTAGACAGACCTGGCTCTCAAGAGAAGACAAAATGAGGTGGAAACTGAGCTGTACTTCCTAACCTCCTGCCAAATGTATGACCATATTAGAGACACATATTTCCCTCAGATTACACGGATCCACAAAGAATTTGAAAACAAACCCAATTTTGATAAACTCCCATATCTACTGGGTGAAATTCCAGTGTGCCATCACAGCAGCAAGATTTGTGACCCGTTGCCACGAGAAAAGGGCAACCAGTGAAGAACAAATACCATTGTAAATACAACCCATATTTATGTTTATTTACTTAACCATGTGCACATCGTTACAACAATGTATATATACATAATATGACATTTGAAATGTCTTAATTCCTTTAGAACTTCTGTGAGGGTAATGTTTACTGTTCATTCCTATTGTTTATTTCACTTTTGTTTATTATCTACATTACTTGCTTTGGCAATGTTAGCATATGTTTCCCATGCCAATAAAGGCCCTTGAAATGAATTGAGAGAGATAGCGAGAGAGAGAGAGAGAGAGAGAGAGAGAGAGAGAGAGAGAGAGAGAGAGAGAGAGAGAGAGAGAGAACAAGGAGAAAATTATTATTTTGGTATTTTTTTCAACTAGATTTATTCCATCCACCTTCTACCCAACAACAGCATCAACTTAACATTTACAAAATATGTTGAGGGGATGAATAAAGCCGCGTTTAATTGAATTGCATTGAAAATGCGCCTATACAAAATACGTGAACGATACTGGCAACTTGGTAAATAGAATATAGAATATTTACAATCTGATAAAAAAATCTACTGAGAATCATTGACACTTCCAACACTCTACAGTATTCATCAGTCCAAAAGTCCCTGAAGGTGTATTCTACACCCATATCAAACTATTTTGTATGTTTTTTAATGACACACACACTCATTCTTACACACACATACAGTATTCCTGTATGTCTCCATGTTCATGTCTCTGTCTGTCTCTCGGTTGTTGGTGAGTATGAGAGGAACACAAACACTATTGTTACATCTGTATCTACAGTATCGTTAGATGACAGTCACAGTCACCTTAGGGTGTAATTGTGATGGGAAACGGAAGCATGAAATGGAGAAATGCCAAACTGACTAAGGAAATAGGATTAGACCATTTGAAAGGAATCTTTACGAGATGGATTTAAAACGTGGATAAAAGGAGAAGATAATTGATTTTATGTCTGTTTTCTACAAAAGAGTTTTACCTTCTCTGTTGGCACAAAACAAATAAAGGCAAAAGCAATTACTTATGTAACATTCTATTGTATGTGTACAGGATACTATGGCAGTGTGTGGAGATGTGTGGAATTGAGGGCGTCTCATAATTGGTGAATGTGGAATAAGAAGTTTGATGATTCTGACCAAAGTAATGGAAAATCCAAAGAGGGATATGCAAGACAACGTCTCTGTTTACAACATTAAGGCCCAAGGCAACTTCTGTCTTCTTAAAAGAACTGAATAAACCGTTCCACAAAATAACCACTGAAGCATTTTCATTGGATTTAAGTTTCATCTTTAGTATTATTTCATACCTGAGAACGCTTGGATCTGGTGTGTGTGTGTGTCATCAGACGAGAAATATAACTGTCTTTCTCACTTTGTTTCCACTTTCTCCAACCTCTCCAACCCTTAACTCAAAGGAAAACAGTAGGCTTTTGTTTCAGCTGCACACACACGCACACACACGCACACACATGCACACACATTCAGCCCCATTAGTGGGAGTTAGAGTTGACTACCTAGCAGAGTGTAGAGGTGTCTGTAGATCCATGAGGGTTAAACCTGAGGTTCACATATAAACAGCTGGATTAGACATAATCAATATCCCTGTATTCTTGAGCAACTGGTCAATACTTCATAACTCTGCCACAGTCAAAAGAGTCACGGCTTGAGCGTGTCATTGTGTGTGTGGTACAACCACACAAACACACACTGACCAGATAAGCGAATAGCGGTACTGTGATAACTTAATAGACAGGAGCTCTGATGAAAAAGCACAACTGTGTTGCTATTGATTTTCCTGCCTGCATTGCCATCCTTTCCAGAGCTAATTCACTTGGACCTGCTCTCTCTCTCTCTCTCTCTCACACACACACCCACACCCACACACACACACACACACACACACACACACACACACACACACACACACACACACACACACACACACACACACACACACACACACACACACACACACACACTCCTGACCAACACATCCAATACTCAATAACTTTTTGTTATTTCTCAAAAGAATCCCAGACACTTCTCATCTAATCATCAAACTAATTTCTCATTCATCACTTCCCTCTTCTTGTTTTTCACACCCTGTCTTTAACTAGGTTGTCTGATATTATGTTGTGGTACAGAACAGAACGAGTTATGGAAGAGGGCAGTAAGAACTATAGTCAGGATCATACAAACTGTAGACAAACACTGCCAGCCGAGCCCAGTCTAGCCCAGCCCAAAAAATAGCCCAGCCCTAAATTTTCAACCAGGATCAAGGCCTTGCCACATAGCATTCTGCCCAGCCCACACCCACAGTGGGCGAGGGAGCCAGACAAATGCGCCTGAGCCAGGAGCCTGGGGTTGGTCGGCTGGTTGATCTGCCACTGAAGCCTACCCAGCACTCACCTTCAGTGGGCCGGGTAGATTGACAGAGGGCCCTAAAGCCTGGTGCCTGGGGACTGTAGAACTGGGAGTGACCAGACAGCAGCAGCCCCTCGTAGCGTTTTTACAGCTGGGCCAGATTGACTGGGAAAAAAAGAGAACAACCAAAGCCGAAGGGTGGACCAGCGTATCATTACAGGATAGGAAACGAGTACTACATTTGTGCGGCTAGCATACACACACACACACACGCACACGCACACGCACACGCACACACACACACACACACACACACACATACGTGCACATACACACACACACACAGGGAGAGCGGAGGACATTGAGGAGCTAAAAGTGAGCCTTTGTAAGCCGTAGAGAAGATGGAGTCCACATGCAGTGTGTTTTCTCAGCCCTGGAGGAAACGGTCAGCACAGTGGAAAACCAAAGGTTTTCTTCGTGTTTGTGTGTGTCGCAGTGTATGTAATGGGCGTATGTGCGTGTATGTACAGTCTGTGTGTGTGGTGGGTGTGCGTGCAAGTCTGTGTTTGTTTCCTGTCTGAAAGTAATTCTTATTACTGGGTCGTTCCATTGGATTTCAATCACTTTTTAACGCACCACTTTTGATTTGAAAGAAACGTTCTATACATATTTGCCTTAGATATTTTCACGGGTCCACCCGAACCAGACTGGGTCAAGTCTGAAATTCTTTAGTTGACCCTCGGATCCGGGTCAGATTAGATTTTTTTTGTCACGGGTCTCGGGTATGCGTAATTATAACTGATTTGCCGGTAAGGACCTGAACAGACTCCAATGCAACTGCTGCAGTATACACTGTATAGAGAGAGAAATGGTCTCAGTTATGTTGCTGTCATCGAAACGGCACTAGCCTCTGGCTCTGTTTGTGCCATGGCAAGCAAGTTAGGAGATCAATGGAAGATGGAATTAGAATGATGCAATTAAAAGTTCAATCAGAAGGATATTTTTCAACTACCAAGAGCCAACAGGTAGGCTGGTACTTAATATTCTGAATGGAGTTGTTATTATTGTGTAGGATGTACAGTAGCTTTGATTAGCCAACCCAGCTAGCTAGCTTTCTTAACTAGCTTCTCAGTTTGATGCAGTCAAAACAGGCACTATGTAATTAGTGGGTGATAACCAAGTTAGCAACTAGTTTGAGTCGGCTTGGTTGTTGCTGTCTCTCTCCTCCTAAACACAAATTCACTTGCTTGACAACTTCCTTCACAACAGCTCTGCTCCGCGAAGCGCAAGAAGTATGCATGCCCTGACTTCTGTAGAGGCCGCATCACAGTAAATGCTGTACAGCCAATGCACCAGAATGACCATAAATCCTAAATGGACTTTTAGTCGTTCGTTTGATCTGCTGCAGCAATACATTTTACAGCAGGATAAATATGTGCTCCTCTGGCTCAGCAGATCTGGAGACTTGCTCTGACCAGCAACTGTCTATCATGTGCATGAGGGAAAACAGATCAGGCAACGTAGAGAAGAAAATATATGTTTAGAACTGATAATTGATCACATGTTGCAAGAATGAATTTAAATAATTATTGAATGTTATGATTGACACAGCTTTGTAGAACCAAAACATACACAGCCTCTGCTCAACAAACTCGAATTTGAGAACAAATTATTTGGCGGGGATGTTGTGATGTTATTGCCAAGAGGCCCGGTTGGGGCCACAACTAGAGCTTGTTTCAGATGTTTCAATAAATAATTGGATTTGTATGCCTAGGAATTAACAAATGTACATTGTTTAAAGCACACTTTTACAAAGTCTCAGTCACAAATGACAACTTCAATAAGTCCCATATGGTGAAGGACATGTGAACGAGAGGCTTGTAGAATCATGACTCTTTTGACTTTTCAGTTCATCGTTAGACGGTAGGAGGTGCTGCGCACTCTGGGAATAACTGACTCAAATAAACAAATTGAGTCGAACGATTCGTTCTTTTGACTGGATGACGTGAAAAGATAAGAGTCAGAAAAAAGATCCAAACTTCCTATTAGTCACAAACACATAGCATGGCCCCTCTGACCATCTGCTGCTAGCTCCATTCCTGTTTCCCTTCAGATAATAACTAAGCAAAAAATATATATTTTCTGTTGCTTCCCTCACTCAGATAGGATCAGACTGGGCCTGGACCCGATAGGGTCTATACAGGGCTGGGTCTGGTTGTCCTCGGGTCCGTTCACACCGTGTCTCCATATTTAAAACATGAACTTATTCAGGTAGGGTCTGGCGAGGAAAGCCCCAGGTCTATTTCAGAACTGTTCTATTTTTGGGGTTTCGAGAAGCCCTCTAATTTGTGGTCAGAAAGTTACTTTTTGGACCTGAATGCCAAAACATTTAAGAAATAGATGTGCTCAAGGTTTTGCATACCCTACCCTACCATGAGAAATCCATGTCTTCATCACTGGAAAATATAAACGGTTTGATATCATTTAAAAGCTTACAAACATCATTGTCAAATAAAAAATGTTTCTCTATATTTGCATATGTTGAAGCTTAGACCCTACTTTACATCATCTGAGGTTTTTGTGTTGTACCTTCCATTGGTTGAGACACAACCTGCTCTTGAATACACGGTCGGTGTCATTTGAATCAAATATATAGAATGCATAGAATGGACCTATCCCTTCACACCAATGCAATTTAGCAGGTGCACCATTGAAATTGAAATTGAAACTTCTAATTACTACCACCGGTCCACCCACCGCCGGTCCACCCACCATTATGTATCTTCTATTATCTATATTTCTATGATTTCAATAGGTTTATACAATATAATTTAAAACAGCAGATAATACCATTAAAGTCAACATTCTCTGTGTGGATCTCCACCGTTCAAAAGTTGAAATTAAAATATGTCCTATTTTAGTACATTTATGTGAATATGAAAAATATTGGAGTTTACACATTTTTAGATAATTGACATTTAAGGTTAAAGAAAAAATAACATTTTTTAATTGTTTGACAACTGTGTTTGTAAGATGTTCAATTATATCAATCTCAACCATTAATCTTTTCCAGTGATGAAGACATGGATGTCTCATGGTATGGTGGGGTATGAAGAATGGGTCAACTCTGAGGACCTGTGCAAGGGGCTGTGTGTTTGTGTGTGTGTGTCTGTGTCTATGTGTGTGTGGTTGAGTAGCCTGTATGACATCACTCGGCATAAGAGCTCTCTACTTCAGCTTAGGGCTGCAGGACACACACACACACGCCCTCACACACACACAGGAACAATTAATATGCACTCATACATTTTTAAGGCTAAATTCAATTAGTGAGCGTGTGGTGAAATAGGGTTTGAGCCGACAAGCCTGTGTCTGAGCCTGAGATGACATTTTAGCTAATGAATCAGGGATATGAAATACACAGCATCAATCTGAGAGACAGAGACAGAGAGGGGGGCAGGGAAAGAGGTGGGTTGGAGAGAGAAATAAAATGGGAGGGGAGAGGAGGAGGAGGAGGTTCATCTAGGTTGAATACCGTGGATTCTCTTACTGTGCACATGTCTTTGCCCTAATATCTAGTGTGAATATCGTGGCTTTGCCCTCAAATCTAGTGTGAATATCATGTCTTTGCCCTCATGTCTAGTGTGAATATCGTGGCTTTGCCCTCATATATGGTGTGAATATTGTGGCTTTGCCCTCATATCTAGCGTGAATATCATATCTTTGCCCTCATATCTAGTGTGAATATCGTATCTTTGCCCTCATATCTAGTGTGAATATCGTATCTTTGCCCTCATATCTAGTGTGAATATCGTATCTTTGTACCTATATCTAGTGTGAATAGTATGGCTTTAACCTCATATCTAGTGTGAATTTTGTGGCTTTGCCCTCATATCTAGTGTGAATATTGTGGCTTTGCCCTCATATCTAATGTGAATATTGTATCTTCATTTAGATTTACACCATGCAAACTACACTACCTCTTCTGCAAACCAGGGGGGACAGAGGAAGAGGAGTAGAGAGGAGAGGAAAGGAAAGGAAAGCAATCTCCGGCTGGTTAGTGGGAAATGCACTAGTCTCAATAAGAGGCTAATAGAGTGAGAGAAGAACGGTGATTGCCTAAATAACCAAAGAGTTTCCAACGGCAAATCTTTATTCTAGGATCAATACTACTTGTGTTTCGCTGTGCTGTAACCACACACCGTTTCCTCCAGCCTACAGAAATCAATACAGGTGATTAGCAGTGTTAACCCTTCCATCCCTCAACATCTCAACATAAAAAATACAAAAATTCAACTTTATCTAGGCAAGTCAGTTAAGAACAAATTCTTATTTACAATGGCTTCCTACCAGAAGGCAAAAGCCCTCCTGCAGGGACGGGGGCTGGGGAAAAAATAATATATATTTGGGACAAAACACACATCACGACAAGAGAGACACCACAACACTACATAAAGAGAGACCTAAGACAACAGCATAGCATGGTAGCTACACAACATCACAACAACTTGTTAGCAACACAACATGGTAGCAAGACAACATGGTAGAAGTACAAAACATGGTACAAGCATTATTGGACACAGACAACAGCACAAAGAGCAAGAAGGTAGAGACAACAATACATCACGCGAAGCAGCCACAACTGTCAGTAAGCGTGTCCATGATTGAGTCTTTGAGTGAAGAGATGGAGAAAAATTATCCAGTTTGAGTTTTTTTTCCGGTCATTCCTGCTAGCTGCAGCGAACTGAAAAAAGTCTGAGGTGTCCTTTATCTAGTACCCAAACACCTCAGACTCTCCTGCCACTTCTGTTCCTTTATACATCCTGATGAAGGCCATGTCAGCCCAAATCTCGAAAAGTCTTAACATTCCAATAAAAGTATATTTTTTAAAGGAAAAATATTTGTGGCTGTACCTTGACTTTGGTGCGTTGGTTGATGTGTGGTACTCACCACCCGAAAAACACACATCTCAACTCTTCACAACATTGTGCATTGATTGTGTTTTTATGAAAGGCAGATGGAAGAAGAGAGAAGACATTTCTCCCTGTGGATACTATTGTGAGTGATAACAAATGAAAAGTTGAGCAAGTCACCAACTTCTCTAACTAACCAGACTAGAATTTATTTGAGACAGCCTCCTGAACATTCCAGGAGATGACCACATACTACAATATGTAGGGCTGAGCGATTAGTGTTTTTTAGGTCGGTTCAGTTTTGGTTCGATTACAACAACAAAAAATGAGCAGGGTTTTCCATTTCGGTTTCGATGATTTTATGAGATTATGAGATTATATTGATCTTTCTAGAGCTTTTTAGTTAATTTTCCGAAGCCCAAAATAGTGAACATTCAATTGCCAAAACATAGAAAATATTCCATGGTCTCCGTCAGGTCCACATTGGGTAGACATCAATAGAATAATAGGAAAATACTATCAAATAATACAATATTTCAGTTGTGTATATTACTCAGTTTTTAATATGATTACTTTACTATTTTTCATTTCTTAAAGTCACCATCTCATCTCTGCTCAGGCAGCAGATGCCAAGCAGTCAGATAATGTTCTCTGTGCTCCCCATACTGTACTGTCTTCAGGCATTCTATTTAGCTAGGCTAGTCTGCCTAAGCATGCTGCAGAGCTGTCTGACAAAATCGGAAGTAGATAAGGCATACTTTCACGAACTGTCTCTATCCATCTCGTCTTTGTGTTGTGTTCATTCATCTCTCATGTGGTCTATGCGATCTGTTTGTATCTAACCTAACATAGCAGGCATAAAAGTATATCCATCTCTGTCCAAGACGGACAATTTCAACGAATTTATTGAGTTACAGTTTGTATAAGTACAGTATATCAGTCAATTGAAATAAATAAATTAGGCCCTAATCTATGGATCTCACATGACTGGGATGGGGTGCAGCCATGGAGGGCATAGGCCCACCCACTTGGCAGCCAGGCCCACCCACTTGGCAGCCAGGCCCACCCCACTGGGGAGCCAGGCGAGGCAAATCAGTTTTTCATCACAAAAGGGCTTTACCCTTTATCTTGGCAAAGGAGAAATGCTCACTAACAGGGATGTTAACAAATGTGTGCACACAATTTGAGAGAAATGAGCTTTTTGTGAGTATGGAACACTTAAGGGATCTTTTATTTTAGCTCATGAAACATAGGACCAACATTTTACATGTTGCGTTTATATTGTTGGTTTATCGCTCAGCACTATACTGCTGGATGTCATCACAGCTGGACTGCATGTGCTCATCCAACTGTGCCAAAAACAGCAAGGGAAAAGCTCTTAATATACTAATATATTAATGTACACTTAGATCAGTGATGCCAGAAAATATGCAGACAGACCATGTTGTTCATACACTCTTAGAAAGAAGGGTTCCAAAGGGGTTATTCGGCTGTCCGCATAGGATAACTTTTTTGGTTCCATGTAGAACCCTTTTTGGTTCCAGGTAGAACTATTTTGGGTTCCACATAGAACCCTCTGTTTAAAGGGTTCTACATGGAACTCAAAAGGGTTCTACCTGAAACGAAAGGGGTTCTACCTGGGACCAAAAATAGTTATTCAAAGGGTTCTCCTTTGGGGACAGCCGAAGAACCCATTTAGGTTCTAGATAGCACCTTATTTTCTAAGAGTGTAGAGAGCTGATCAACTTCATTATGACATGTGAGATGTTTCTTGCAGGTAGGTGCTACATTGTTGGTGAAGTGAGCTCCCTATATGCAATTCATTATTTTGAAGTGAAGCAACTGTGCTCTTTGGAATGTTTTTATGAAATTAGAGAACGAATCAGAAAGAGAGTGTCACGGCCGTCGAATGAAGAGGACCAAAGCGCACTGTGGTGAGCGTACATATTCCCTTTATTAGACATAACACCGACAAAAACAATAAACAATACAAAACAACCTTGAAGCTTAAGGGCTATGTGCCACAAACAAAGTTAACTTCCCACAAAGAAAGGAGGGAAAGGGCTACCTAAGTATGGTTCCCAATCAGAGACAACGATAGACAGCTCTCCCTGATTGAGAACCATACCCGGCCAAAACCTAGAAATACAAAATCATAGAAAAACAAACATAGAATGCCCACCCCACATCCCACCCTGACCTAACCAAATAGAGAAATAAAACGGCTCTCTAAGGTCAGGGCGTGACAGAGAGGTGCATTATTTAAAAAAACATTGTAATTGTCTGCATCATTTTCAATCTCCCATATATGTTTTGTAAATATACACTACCGTTCTAAAGTGTGGGGTCACTTAGAAATGTCCTTGTTAATGAAAGAAAATCCATTAAAATGTATCCTAAATACAGTGTAGACATTGTAAATGACTATTGTAGCTGGGAACGCCAGATTTCTTATGGAATATCGACATAGGCGTACGGAGGGCCATTATCAGCAACCATCACTCCTGTGTTCCAATGACACGTTGTGTTAGCTAATCCAAGTTTAGCATTTTAAAAGGCTAATTGATCATTAGAAAACCCTTTTGCAATTATGTTAGCACAGCTGAAAACTGTTGTGCTGATTAAAGAAGAAATAAAAACGGGCCTACTTTAGACTAGTTGAGTATCTGGAGCATTAGCATTTGTGGGTTAGATTACAGGCTCATAATGGCTAGAAACAAAGAACTTTCTTCTGAAACTCGTCAGTCCATACTTGTTCTGAGAAATGATGGCAATTCCATGAGAGAAATTGCCAAGAAACTGAAGATCTTGTACAATGCGGTGTAATTCTCCCTTCACAGAAGAGTACAAACTGCCTCTAACCAGAATAGAAAGAGGAGTGGGAGGCCCAGGTGCACAACTGAGCAAGAGGACAAGTACATTAGAGTGTCTAGTTTGAGAAACAGACGTCTCACAAGTCCTCAACCGGCAGCTTGATTAATTAGTACCCGCAAAACACCAGTCTCAATGTCAACAGTGAAGAGGCGACTCCGGAATGCTGGCCTTCTGACTGGTATATATACTGTACCAGACAAAAGTTTGGACACACCTACTCATTCAAGGGTTTTTCTTTATGGATGGTATTGCCCAGGTGATGAGCGGTGCCAGGTTTACTCCAGACGTGACGCTTAGCATTCAAGTATCTCAAGTAGAAACATCTCAAGGATGATCAATGGAAACAGCATGCACCTGAACTCAATTTCGAGTCTCATAGGAAAGGGTCTGTATACTTATGTAAATAAAGTATACTTTTTAATTTATTTATCTATTTTAGAATAAGGCTGTAACGTAACAAAAAGTGGGAAAAGTGAAGAGGTCTGAATACTTTCCGAATGTACTGTATTGTCACGCTCTGGTCGAAGTAATGTATGTTTGTCTTCATTTATTTGGTCAGGCCAGGGTGTGACATGGGTTATTGTGGTGCGTTTCTGTCATGGGGTTTTTGTGGGGTGTCTAGCATAGTCTATGGCTGCCTGAGGCGGTTCTCAATCAGAGTCAGGTGATTATCGTTGTCTCTGATTGGGAACCATATTTAGGCAGCCATATTCATTGAGTATTTCGTGGGTGATTGTTCCTGTCTCTGTGTAGTTTCACCAGATTAGGCTCAGTCACTTGGTTTTTTCTTTTCAATTGTCTTGGAAGAGAAGAGAACGAGCGCCATTCTCCTTGCGGAGATGCTGCTAAATACATCAACACGGTCGGTCCCTGGGATTGGGCTGGCCAACACGATTCGGTTTGCTTGGAAGGAAAAGGAGTTTGAGCCTTTAGGACGGGAATCCTTTGGAAGGATAATATTGATGGGGATTCTAAAGCTGACGGTGAAGGACGTGTTTTGTTTCCAAGGCAACTCGTTGGAGGGAGCATACGACGTTGCACTATATACAGAGGAAAAACACGATGATATCCTGAGAAGGGCAAGAGCAGTGGGAGGTGAGAGGCCGATGTGCCACTACGAAATAACAAGCCTGGCGAAGAATAACTTTAGGGTTGTAACTGTGAACATTTACAACCCTTACGTTAAGGACGAAGAGGTGAGGGCTTTTCTGGGGAGATACATGGATAACGTCTCCTCAGCAAGGCACCTCAAAGACTCCCTTGGGTTTTGGAATGGGAGGAGAGGCTTCCAGGCCCTCCTCAGAGAGGACCCAAGGGGACATGGTGGCTACCTCCATCCTCCTGCTATGTTCTCCCTAGGGGCTGACAGGGGGACGTTGTATTATGCACGTCAGCCCCCATTTTGCAGACGCTGTATGGCCTATGGTCACATATTCGCCTCATGCAGTGCAAGAAAATGCAGATTTTGTGCATCTGAGGATCACGAGGCGAGGATTGTGACAAGCCTAAGACGTGCCATGGGTGTGGCTCATCAGCACACCTGTGGAGGGGGTGCCCGGCCCGTCAGAGGTCATATGCGTCTGCGGCTGGGGGAGCAGGAGCGGGGGATGGGGGAAGAAGAGGAGGGGAAGGAAGCACGCCTCATGACCAGAGTTCAGGTCCAGAGGGGAAGGCCACAAGGAAGGAGGAGGAGCCAGAAGCGGCGGATGGAAGAGAGAAGGAAACGGAAGGCACGGGAGTAGGAGAACCAGAAAAAGCGGCGGAAGAAGGCAACCGAGTAGAGGAGCATGAGAGAGAAGAAAGCGAGGGAGGAGTGGTGGAGAAGGAGACGGTGGAAGAGAAAGTGGACTGGGGGAAAGTGCCATGGTGGAAGAGATGAGGGGTATGGTGGAGGAGCTGGCGGGGGGAGGGTGGTATCTCTTCACTGCCGCCATCACCAAAGAAGAGTATGAAGAGGAGGGGGCGATTGGCCGACAGTGAGGGGGAAGGGATGGCCAAGAGAGTGATGGGGGCGGGAGAAACCTCTGGGTTGCTGCTGGTTTCCCCAGGCCCTCAACTTCTGTTGGGTGGGGACACACATAACAAGACTCAGGACTGGGTACAAGAGGAGGTGGGGAGTTTTTGTTTGGGGACTCAGCCTCCCCAATTTTTTTCCAAACCAGCTGCAACACTGGGGAGGGGGAGGATTGTGGGGGTAGACCCAGGGTGCAGGGCACTCCGGAGCCAAACACTATTCCTCCATCCTGGGAGGGTGTGATGGAGGAAGAGGGGGATGTCGGGATTACGGATGGTGTTCTCACCGGTAGATATGGAGCAGGGGAGCATCGGGTGAGTCTCCTGTTTTATGTTTTTTTCTGTCTGGGTTTAGAATTTGAGTGTATTACATGTATTTATTTTTCATGGAGTCTAATTTTACTTTTGTTAGTTTAAATGTAAGGGGTTTAAGGGATTTTGTTAAGAGGAGGGCGGTTTTTAGTTATTTGGAGGGTGTGGGGTTTGATTTTTGTTTTTTACAGGAGGTTCACCTGAGGGATGGAGGGGATGTTATTAGGTTTAAGAGGGAGTGGGACAAGGGGAGTCGGTTTGGGGTGTTGGGGGGTGCACTCATCGGGGTAGGGATTTTGTGTGGGCACAGGGAGGTAAAAGTGGAGGATTCTTTCGTGGTAATGCAGGGGAGGGTTATAGGGGTGGATGTCACGATAAGGGATTGTAAATTTAGATTAGTGGTGGTGTATGGGCCACAGGTGGTGGCAGACAGAAGGGAGATGGTGGACTGTCTGACGCCCCTGTGTGTCACAAATAGGAAATTAGTGATAGGGGGATTTTAATACAGATTTAGGAAGAGGGGGATAGCAGTGCGGGCGCCATTGCCAGGCTAATGGCTTGCCATGGTCTGGTAGATGGTGGTCTGCACACTACTCCGAAAATGGACGGTCCTACATGGCGTAACTCCAGGGAGGTTGAGCGGAGGCTCGACTATATTTTTGTACCCAGGTCTTTGGGTAAGTTGTCTGGGCGGCTTTTGCCTGTTTTCTTTTCGGATCACGACGGGGTGCTCCTGCAGGTGGGGTCGCCAGTCTGCCTCTTTGGTAGAGGGTACTGGAAGCTAGATCGGGATGTGCTGGAGGAGCAGGCTTTTGTTGATGGGTTTTATGGTTTCTTTTGGAGGCTTGAGGGCCTCCGGTCCATGTGCGAGGGGGTGTTAGAGTGGTGGGAATTAGTTAAGGTGAGGATTAGGGCTTTTATAATAGGGTATTGCAAGAGGAAAAAAAGGGAGGAGAGGAGGGAGGTGGATCGTATCCAGAGGTTAATTGAACTCGAATACGAGGCAGGCAACCTCGGCGGGTCGTTTGACTGGGAGAGATCCGCAACCCTAAAGGCGCAGCTCAGGGAGTTGCAGGAGCGGAAGGCTCGAGCTTTCCTTGAGCGAGCGCATAGTGGCTTTCTAGAACATAATGAGACTTGTTCTGCTATGTTCTTTAAGTTGGTTAGGGCAAGACAGAGTAGGAAGGTAATGCATGGTGTTAGGGAAGAAAATGGTAGTATAGTTAGAGAACCAGAGGATATGGTCAGGGTGACAACTGATCATTTCCAAGGTTTATTTAAGGAAAGGGAAATAGATGTAGAGCAGGGAAATGTGTTTTTAGAACACTTGTCCAGGCGGTTGCCGGAGGACATTAGAGAAGTGATGGAGGCCCAGATCTCACTAGAAGAGGTTGAGAGCGCTCTTAGGAGGATGGGAAAAGGGAAGGTGCCTGGGATAGATGGGCTGCCGGCTGAGTTTTATCTCAAGTTTTGGGGTATACTTGGACCAGTGGTCCTCGAAGTCTTGAAGGCCATCCTTGAGACGGGGGTCCCGGGGGGATCAATGGCTGTTGGTGTGCTGTCACTTTTATATAAGAAGGGGGAAGTAACAGACCTTGGCAACTGGCGGCCGTTGACCATGCTGTGTGTAGATTACAAGCTACTTGCAAAGGTTTTAGCAGACCGGTTGCGCACAGCCCTTCCCTACGTCGTTCATGAGGATCAGACGTGCGGGTAGAGGGCCGCTCTATTAGATGGAACCTACAGTTAATCAGGGACTCCATCGCTTGGGTTGAAGATAGAGGTCTGCCTTTAATGGTAGCAGCGCTAGATCAGGCGAAAGCCTTCGATCGTGTGAATAGATCCTTTTTATTCAGAGTGTTAGGTCGATTAGGATTTGGGGAGAAGTTTATAGGATGGATTCGTACATTATATGTCGGAGCGGGGTGCCGAGTTAGTGTAAATAGTCACTTGGGTGATGTTTTTGACCTCTCGTCTGGGGTCAGGCAGGGGTGCCCGCTCTCGGCTCTCCTCTTCGTTCTGTACATGGAGCCTCTGGGGGCTGCCATTAGGGCAGACACAGGGGTGGAAGGTTTGCTGATCCCTGGAAGTGGTGGGCTGCGTGTTAAGATGACGCAGTACGCCGACGACACTTCCTTGCTGTTGTGCAAGGACTCGTGCCTGACAAGGTCCCTTGCCATCTTTGGGGATTTCACCCGAGCGTCGGGAGCAGTTCTGAACCATGCAAAGTCTTCAGTCAAGTTTTTCGGAAGATGGCGCGGTAGAACGGATGTGCCTGGGGGGTTATCTCTCTGTGAGGGGGCCCTGAGGATTCTCGGGGTCCATTTTGAGACCTCCGGCTCAGCGACGCTAAACTGGAACATGCGTATCGCAGTGGTACAGAGGAAGCTAGCAATGTGGAAAGCTAGGTATTTGTCTTTTATGGGCAAAGTCCTGGTCCTAAAGGTGGATGTGTTGCCGTCTCTTTTGTATTTGGCATACATCTACCCATTGCCGGCTTGTCTGAGGAGGCCTCTAGTGAGGCTTGTGTTTCAGTTTATGTGGAGTGGCAGGTGCGAGTGGGTCGCCAGGGCACGCATGATCTGTCCCATCGGGGAGGGAGGTAGGGGGTACCACATTTCCCCCTCAAGCTGGACTCAATTTTTGTTTCCTTCTTGTTAACGGAGCTTGCTCAGCCAGTGATACACCCGTCCGGTTACCTCCTGCGGGTGTTTTTCTCGTATCAGGCGAGAAGCATAATGGTGTGGTCTAACACGGGTCCTCGGGCGGAACAGCTGCCGTGGCACTTTGGTCATGCGGCCAAGTGGCTGCGTGCGCACCCTGAGGTTGAAGTTGCCCGAGTAGGTTTAGATCACAGGCACCTGTACGAGGAGGTCAGAAAGGCAGGGAGTCCGGCGCCTGTAGTGGGCATCTCGGAAGTGGTCTGGGAGGGAGTGCAGGCGCGGGGTCTGGATAACAGGCTCAAGGACCTGAATTGGTTGAGCCTTCATAAGTGTTTGCCGGTACGTTCCATCTTGTACCGGTATAATTTGGTGCAATCCCCCACCTGTCTAAGATCCTCTTGTGGCAGGGAGGAGACTGTGCGCCATGTCTTTTGGGACTGTGCCTTTGCCGGAGTAGTATGGGCTAGGGCACGGGTGTTGTTAGGTTTGGTAAAGGGGATTTTGTATTGACGTGGGCCAGGTTAGAGAGGGGTGTAGGGAGAGCGAGAGGGACGGATAGGGACAGGTTTCTGCTCTGGCTTCTCATGAGTCTCTTTAAACGGGGGCTGTGGGAAGCAAGGCAGAACATGGTGAAGACAGGGAAAGATTGGGGGTGGAAGGGATAGTGAGGAGGGTGGAAGGAGATTTGAGGGGAGGATGAAGAGGGAGGAGAGGAAGTGGGGGCAGCATGCTGCTCGGGAGAGGTGGAAGGGGGGTTTAGGGCTGGGTGTCATTTAGATTTGTAAGAGGATAGATTAGAGACGGGGAGATAGGGAGAGGTTTTTTGTAGGGTAACGGGGAGGGAAGATGCTCCCCTGAGGTTTTGTTTGTGGTTTATGTTTTAGTTTAATTAGTTTATTTAAAATACCATTATTTGTGTATGTATGTAAATTATGAGTTGTAAAGAATGAATGGTATTGAAGATAATAAATTATTTTTATAAAAAAATATAAAATAAAAAAAAAGATAGGCTGTATAGGTTTTCACGTTCCGTTTGTTGTTTTTGTATTGTTCGTGTTTTGTCTTCATTAAACATGTATCGAATTAACCACGCTGCATTTTGGTCCGACTCTCTTTCGACGGAAGAAAACCGTAACAGAATCACCCACCACACCAGGACCAAGCAGAGTGGTGACAGGCAGTGGCAGCAGGAGCAACCAAGGTTGGAATATACGACTTGGGAGGAAATAGACAGGGGGGCGGTCGACCCAGAGAGAGTGCCGGAGCCCGCCTGGGATTCGATGGAGCAGTGCGAAGCAGGTTATCGGAGAATGGAGTTGGCGAAGCAAGCATGGCGGCGCGGACGGAAGACCGAGAGTCAGCCCCAAAAATTTCTTGGGGGGGGCTCAGGGAGAGTGTGGCAGAGTCAGGGTTCAGACCTGAGCCAACTCCCCCTGTTTACCGTAAGGAGCCATGGATGTTATCGGAGCTATCGGCGAAGCTGAGGGCTGAGTCTGAGAGGGTTGAGGAATTATTGGACAGAATGGAGGAGAGTGAACAGATGGGAGATGAGGAGACACTAGAGGAGATGTTAATAGAATTGGAGGAGAGTGAAGAGAGAGAGCAGTTGGTTTGGCGTAGTATGCAAGATATTCGCCCGACGGAGCATGTTGGGGATTTGATGGCACCTGGGTCAGCGCTCCATTCTCGTCCTGAGGTGCGTGTTAGTCGGCTGGTGAAGATTGTGCCAGTCTCACGCACCAGGCCTCCTGTGCACCTCCCTAGCCTTGCACGTCCTGTGCCAGTCCTGCTCTCAGGCTATCCAGTACGCCTTCACGGTCCAGTCCATCCTGTGCCACCTTCACACACCAGTCCTCCGGTGGCAGCTCCTCGCACCAGGCTTCCTGTGCGTGTCCTCGGCCCAGTACCACCAGTGCCAGCACCACGCACCAGGCCTTCAGTGCGCCTCGCCTGTTCAGCGCTGCCAGAGCCTTTCTCCTCTCCAGCGCTGTCAGAGTCTCCCGCCTGTTTAGCGCTGTCGGAGTCTCCCGCCTGTTTAGCGCTATCAGAGCCTTCCTCCTCTCCAGCGCTGCCGGAGTCTCCCGCCTGTTTAGCGCTGACAGAGCCTTCCTTCTCTCCAGCGCTGCAGGAGTCTCCTGCCTGTTCAAGGCAGCCAGAGCTGCCAGTCTGCATGGAGCAGCCAGAGCTGCCAGTCTGCATGGAGCAGCCAGAACTGCCAGTCTGCATGGAGCAGCCAGAGCTGCCAGTCTGCATGGAGCAGCCAGAGCTGTCAGTCTGCATGGAGCAGCCAGAGCTGCCAGTCTGCATGGAGCTGCCAGAGCAGCTAGAGCCGCCAGTCAGCCAGGATCCACCAGTCGGCCAGGATCCGCCAGTCAGCCATGATCTTCCAGATCCGCCAGTCAGCCAGGATCCGCCAGTCAGCCATGATCTTCCAGATTTGCCAGTCAGCCAGACTCTTCCAGATCTGCCAGTCAGCCAGACTCTTCCAGATCTGCCAGTCAGCCAGACTCTTCCAGATCTGCCTGTCAACCAGACTCTTCCAGATCCGCCAGTCAACTAGACACTTCCAGATCCGCCAGTCATCCAGGATCTGCCGAAGCCAACTACCTGCCTGAGCTTCCTCTCAGTGCTGAGCTTCCTCTCAGTGCTGGGCTTCTTCTCAGTGCTGGGCTTCTTCTCAGTGCTGGGCTTCCTCTCAGTGCTGGGCTTCCTCTCAGTGCTGGGCTTCTCCTCAGTGCTGAGCTTCTCCTCAGTGCCGAGCTTCCCCTCAGTGCCGAGCTTCCCCTCAGTGCCGAGCTTCCCCTCAGTCCCGAGCTTCCCCTCAGTCCCGAGCTGCCCCTCAGTCCCGAGCTGCCCCTCAGTCCAGTGGGGTTCTGGGTGAGGACTACTAGGCCATGGTCGGCGGCGAGGGTGGACTATCTTAGGACGCGAGGGGAAGGAACTAAGACATTGATGGAGTGGGGTCCACGTCCCGAGCCGGAGCCGCCACCATGGACAGACGCCCACCCGGACCCTCCCTATTGTTTTGATGTGCGTCCGGGAGTCCGCACCTTAGGGGGGAGGGTTCTGTTACGCTCTGGTCGAAGTAATGTATGTTTGTCTTCATTTATTTGGTCAGGCCAGGGTGTGACATGGGTTATTGTGGTGCGTTTTTGTCATGAGGTTTTTGTGGGGTGTCTAGCATAGTCTATGGCTGCCTGAGGCGGTTCTCAATCAGAGTCAGGTGATTTTCGTTGTCTCTCATTGGGAACCATATTTAGGCAGCCATATTCTTTGAGTATTTCGTGGGTGATTGTTCCTGTCTCTGTGTTAGTTGTCACCAGATAGGCTGTATAGGTTTTCACGTTCCGTTTGTTGTTTTTGTATTGTTCGTGTTTTGTCTTCATTAAACATGTATCGAATTAACCTACGCTGCATTTTGGTCCGACTCTCTTTCGACTGAAGAAAACCGTAACATGTATATTTTAACACGCTGTATTTTACAATAATTATATTTTCTTTGTTTTTAATCCCATCCTTCAGCTACCCTCAACCACTCCATCTATCTATGAATACCATCGAATTTAATTTCTATGTGTCATATATTTTTTAACTGTGCTGTTTCACAAAAGCTCTGAACCTATATAAATTTTACGGACACAGTATATTTTACATTAGTTATCTTGTTATTAGTTCCACCCTTCAGCTCCACTCAACCCCTCCCATCTATCTCTTACCACCATCCATTTTTTATTTCTATTTGCCATATATTTTTTAATTTTACTGAGATGTTTCACAAAAGTTCTGATCCTTTCTATTCTCATAGTTTCTACAGATTGTAAGTTAAAAATAAACATTTTTGCTGAAAGTATTATTAAATAATTGATCGATTGACTATGACTTTTCAAATCACCCAGCAGTGCTAGAGTTAGCTCCAGGTAAATGTTGCAATTCTTTAGCCATTCCTGGACCTGCAACCAAAAACAGTATCAAAACAAGTGATCTAATGAATCTGTTTCTTCGCAGCAAAATCTGCAGAGCAGAGATTATTGCATTTTGCATAATAATTTAAATGGAAAAAGTTTTGAATCCAGCGTCGTTGTGTGTATCAGTTCAGAAACCATGTGCCGACGGTAGGGCAGACATCTCCATATATTTTGTTAGCTGCATTTATAACAACTTCACCAGTCCTATTTATGATATAATTGACCAAGACTATACTTTTTTAAATTTTAGTTTAACCATAATATTTGTTGTATTATTTGTTCTGTCTTTCCTGGTGGATTAAACTGAAATTGCAACCAACTTTCTATGGCTTGTTTTGAAAATAGCGATATTTTGCAGATTATTTCATTTTCAAAAAACTGAAAGTTAGAGGTTGTAATCTGAATAAAGGGAATGAGGCCATTTTTACGAATCTGCCTGTCACGACTTCCGCCGAAGTTGGTTCCTCTCCTTGTTCGGGTGGTGTTCGGCATTCGGCGTCCCCGGTCTTCTAGCCATTATTGATCCATTTTTGATTTTCCATTTGTTTTGACTTGTCTTCCCACACACCTGGTTCCAATTCCATCATTGCATGTTGTGTATGTAACCCTCTGTTCCCCCCCATGTCCTTGTCTGAAAATTTTTATTGTAAGTGCTTGTGCACATTATTTCTGGTGTGCGACGGGTTTTGTACCCTTTGCATTGATTGTTCTGTTGATGGTGATTTTTATTATTAAACTGTGCCGTTGTAACACAGTTTTTGCTCTCCTGAGCCTGACTTCTCTGTTGCCAGTACGCACCACTTACAGAATTCCAGACCCATACTTATGGAGTCAGCAGTAGCAGGTACCCCTGGTATAGGGGTGTAGGAGCGCGTCCGGGAGCACGCAGCAATGCTCCACCATCTTGGCACCGCCATGGACCGCATTGTCCAGACAATGGACTGCTGGGAAAGAGAGGGAGTTCTCCCAGCGCCTCCACCAGCACAACCGGGGTCTCCACTACGCGCCCCTCCTTCTCCTGGTCCCAGTGAGATTCGTCTCTCCCTTCCCCAGGAATACGATTGGATGACTGCGAACTGCCAGGGGTTCCTGTTGCAGCTAGACTTATACCTGGCAACCGCCCTCGTCTTGTGCCAAAGCCGCGTGGAGAGAGGGAGATGCGACGTTGGACCAGTTTGAGGAGTTCACCCGCCATTTCCGGGTAGTCTTCTTCCACCCGCCTGAGAGTAGAGCGGCGGGTGAACACCTCTTCCATCTGAGGCAGGTGACGAGGAGCGCCCAGGAGTTCGCCCTGGAGTTTCAGATCCTGGCTGCCGGCACGGGATGGAACGACAGGACCCTGATTGACCATTATCGCTGAAATCGGCGCGAGGACGTCCGTCAGGGAGTTGGCCTGCAGAGATACCACCCTCACATTCGACCAGCTGGTGGACCTGTCCATCCGGCTGGATAACCTGCTGGCTACCCATGGACGTTCAGATCGGGGTCTGTTGCTTCCATCCCCCCACACCCTCTCTCCGATACCCATGGAGCTGGGAGGGGCGGTGTGCAGGGAGACTGGCGGGGGTTCCAGCTCGTGCACCATTTGTGGCCGCAGAGGTCACACTGCCGGTCGGTGCCGGGTTGGTTCCTCTGGGTATCAAGGCAGCAGGCAGGACGATCTGGCATCACCCCAGGTGAGTCGGCACCATTCTCACCCAGAGACCTCTGTTGTACATATGTTTTTGTAAGTCACTTTTCCTGAGTTTTCCCTGCATTCCCAGCATAAGGCGGTCGTCAATTCAGGCGAGGCTGGGAATTTTATTGATAGCTCGTTTGCCCATAGTTTAGGGACCCCCATTGTTCCCGTGGCTGTGCCTTTCCCCGTTCACGCCTTAGATAGTCGACCATTAGAGTCAGGGTTGTATAGGGAGGCCACTGCTCCACTGGGCATGGTGAAACAGGGAGGTCACAAGGAGAGAATTAGTCTCTTCCTTATCGACTCTCCTGCGTTTCCCGTGGTGCTAGGCCTACCCTGGTTAGCTTGTCATGACCCCACTGTTTCTTGGCAACAGAGGGCTCTCACAGGGTGGTCGCGAGAGTGCTCGGGGAGGTGTGTAGGGGTTTCCGTGCTCATTTCCCCTGAATATGCCGATTTGGCTCTCGCCTTCTCCAAAAAGAAGGCGACTCAATTACCACCCCATCGACGGGGCAAATGTGCAATAGATCTCCTGGTAGACACTGTACTTCCCAGGAGTCATGTGTATCCCCTCTCACAGGCGGAGACAGTGGCTATGGAAACATATGTCTCCGAATCCCTGCATCAGGGGTACATTCGGTCTTCCACATCACCCGCCTCCTCGAGAATCTTTTTTGTGAAGAAGAAGGAGGGAGGTCTGTGCCCGTGTATTGACTATCGAGGTCTGAAACAGATCACTGTGAGGTATAGTTAACCGCTACCGCTCATAGCCACAGCGATGGAGTCAATGCAAAGGGCGCGCTTCTTCACCAAACTAGATCTCAGGAGCGCTTACAATCTGGTGCGTATCCGGGAGGGAGACGAGTGGAAGACGGTTTTCAGTACCACCTCAGGGCACTATGAGTACCTCGTCATGCCGTACGGGTTGATGAATGGGCCATCAGTCTTCCAAGCCTTTGTAGACGAGATATTCAGGGACCTGCACGGGTAGGGTGTAGTGGAGTATATTGATGACATTCTGATATACTCCGCTACACACACCGAGCATGTGTCCCTGGTGCGCAGGGTGCTTGGACGACTGTTGGAGCATGACCTGTACGTCAAGGCTGAGAAATGCCTGTTCTTCCAGCAGTTCGTCTCCTTCCTAGGGTACCGCATTTCCACCTCAGGGGTGGAGATGAAGAGTGACCGCATTTCAGCCGCGCGTAATTGGCCTACTCCCACCACGGTAAAGAGGTGCAGCGGTTCTTAGGGTTTGCCAACTACTACCGGAGGTTTATCCTGGGTTTTAGTCAGGTAGCGGCTCCCATTACCTCACTGCTGAAGGGGGGCCCGGTACGTTTGCAATGGTCGGCTGATGCGGACAGAGCTTTTGGTCACCTGAGGGCTCTGTTTACCTCGGCTCCCGTGCTTGCCCATACGGATCCCACTTTGGCGATCATAGTGGAGGTGGATGCGTCCAAGGCTGGGATAGGAGCTGTGTCCCGGCTGTGGATCCCACTCCCATACTCCCCGCCACCTGCCTGGTGATGCCGGTAGTGTGGGAGCTGGATGCGGACATTGAGCAGGCGTTACATGCAGAGCCCGCTCCCCTCCAGTGTCCAGCTGGGAATCTGTACATTCCATCTGCTGTACGCGACCGGCTGATCTATTGGGCCCACACGTCACCCTCCTGGGATCAGTCGGATGGTGCGCTGCCTTAGTGGGAAGTACTGGTGGCCCACTTTGGCTAAGGATGTGAGGGTTTATGTTTCCTCCTGCTCGGTGTGCGCCCAGTGCAAGGCTCCTAGGCCCCTGCCCAGAGGGAAGCTACACCCCTTACCCGTTCCACAACGGCCTTTGGTCGCACCTGTTGGTGGATTTTCTCACCGATCCCCCCCCCCCCACCCCCTCACAGGGTAACACCACGATCCTGGTCGTTGTGGATCGGTTCTCTAAGTCCTGTCATCTCCTCCCTCTGCCTGGTCTCCCTACGGCCCCACAGATTGTGGAGGCCTTGTTTAAGCATGTCTTCCGGCACTACAGAGTGCCTGAGGATTTAGTGTCTGATCAAGGTCCCCAGTTCACGTCTAGGGTCTGAAAGGCGTTCATGGAACGTCTGGGGTCTCGATCAGCCTTACTTCAGGGTATCACCCCTCGAGTAATGGGCAGGTGGAGAGAGTAAACCAGGGTGTGGGCACGTTTCTGTGATCTTATTGCCAGGACCGGCCGGGGGAGTGGGCGGCTTTCGTGCCCTGGGCCGAGATGTCACAGAACTCGCTTCGCCACTCCTCCTCTAACTTCCCTCTTAGTACCCATTGTATTGATTGTTCTGTTTACGGTGATTATTATTATTAAACTGCGCCGTTGTAAAACAGTTTTTGCTCTCCTGCGCCTGATTTTTCTGCTGCCAGTACGCACCCCTTACACTGCCAGAGTACCAGTTCATATTTAACTTCTTGACGCTACCTATCCCGTTAGCGGGATAATTGTCATCGACAACCGCTGAATTATAGAGCGCCACATTCAAATAATATTACTAAAAATATTTAAATTCATGGAATCACAAGTGCAATATAGCAAAACACAGCTTAGCAGTTTGTTAATCCACCTGTCGTGTTAGATTTTTAAAATATGCTTTACAGCGATCGCTCGACAAAACATTATGAACACCTAGAATCAAAGTAGCTTGGTCACGAAAATCAGAAAAGCAATCAAATTAATCGTTTACCTTTGATAATCTTCGGATGTTTTCACTCACGAGACTCCCAGTTACACAATAAATGTTCCTTTTGTTCCATAAAGATTATTTTTATATCCAAAATAACTCCGTTTGTTTGGCGCGTTATGTTCAGAAATCAACAGGAAAGAGCGGTCACGACAACGCAGATGAAAATTCCAAATAGTATTCGTAATGTCCACAGAAACATGTCAAACGTTTTCTATAATCAATCCTCAGGTTGTTTTTAAAATATATAATTGATAATATATCAACCGCAACTGTCTTTTTCAGTAGGAGAGGGAAAGGCAATGGCTGCCAAAGCTCTGTTGCGCATACAAAACACTGCGGCACCCAGCCATACAATGACGCAATGTTATTTTTCTCGCTAATTTTTCAAAATAAAAGCCTGAAACTATGTCTAAGGACTTTTGACACCTTGAATAATCGATAGGAAAAGGAATCTGGTTGATACCCCTTTAAATGGAGCAAGGGCAGGCTATGGAACATGAAGTTTTCAAAATAGAAGCCACTTCCGGGTTTGATTTTCCTCAGGGTTTCAGTTCTGATTTTCCTCCTGCAGTATCAGTTCTGTTATACTCACAGACAATATTTTGACAGTTTTTTCTATCCTAATCTGTCAATTATATGCATATTCTAGCATATTGGGCTGAGAAATAGGCTGTTTACATTGGGAACGTTATTTTTCCAAACATAAAAATAGTGCCCCCTAGCTGAAAGAGGTTAAGTATAACTTTTGTATGACTGAAGCCTTTAGTGAGAGGTCTAATGCTTTTGCCAAGTTTCAGGTAAGACCCAAATGCAGACTGTGTTGAAGTAACAATGTTTATTACAGCAACAGTGGAAGGTCAACAACAGGTCAAGGCAGGCAGAGGTCGATAAACCAGAGTAGTGGGGCAAAGGTACAGGATGGCAGGCAGGCTCAAGGTCAGGTCAGAGAGAGGTCGGTAATCCAGAGTAGGAGCAAAGGTACAACAGGCAGGCTCAGGGTCACGGTCAGGCAGAGTGGTCAAGCAGGCGGGATCAGTGTCAGGACAGGCAAGGGTCAAAACTAGGAGGGAGAGAAAATTAGAGACTGAGGACAAGCAGGAGCTGAGACAAAACGCCGGGCAAAACTGACGTGGCAAACAAGACGAACTGGCACAGACAAACAGAGAACACAGGTATAAGTACCCAGGGGATAATGAGGAAGATGGGCAACACCTGGACAGGGGTGGAGACAAGCACAAGGACAGGTGAAACAGATCAGGGCGTGACAGCTTTAATATTTAATCATTTCTGCACCTCGAAATCATAGTCATTATATAAATAGGGCCTTTTTCTCTGGCTTGCCATTCCAAATAAAATGGAATCTTTTTTGCACTTATATTTAAAAAAAAACAGGTAGCTAGGTATAGGCAAGGCTATAAGCAAATAGGCAATCTAGTATATGACTAAAGAGTTAATCAGGGTGATTTTTCCACAAATAGACCGGTATTTTCCTTTCCATGGTAGCACAATCTTATCTATTTTATCTAACGTTCTATTAAAATTTATTGAAGTGAGATCATTTCTATCTTTCGGGATATGAATACAGAGCATGTCCACATCACCATCAGATCATTTCATTGGTAAACTATACGGTGATGTAAAGAAATTGTTTTGTGATCCAATAGCTTTTAATCCAGAGAGGTTAGAAAAAGTATCTAGATCCTCTATGAGTCTGTGGAGGGATCCAAAGTGTGGATTTAAAGAAAACATGAATCATCAGAGTACAATGACACCTTAAGCCCTGGATTTCTAATCCCTTGATATTATTGTTGAATCTGATTTTAATAACTAACATTTCAATGGCCATAACAAATGCAGATATGCCGACAGTGGACAACCCTGTATTTGTTGTTGTTGCCGTGAGTGTGTTGGTGTGATTAAATCAAATCAAATCAAATGTATTTATATAGCCCTTCGTACATCAGCTGATATCTCAAAGTGCTGTACAGAAACCCAGCCTAAAACCCCAAACAGCAAGCAATGCAGGTGTTGAAGCATGTTGGCTAGGAAAAACTCCCTAGAAAGGCCAAAACCTAGGAAGAAACCTAGAGAGGAACCAGGCTATGAGGGGTGGCCAGTCCTCTTCTGGCTGTGCCGAGTGGAGATTATAACAGAACATGGCCAAGATGTTCAAATGTTCATAAATGACCAGCATGGTCAAATAATAGGTCTGGGACAGGTAGCACGTCCGGTGAACATGTCAGGATTCCACAGCTGCAAGGCAGAACAGTTGAAACTGGAGCAGCAGCACGACCGAGAGAGAGAAAGAAAGAGAGAAAGAGAGAATTAGAGAGAGCATACTTAAATTCACACAGGACACCGGATAAGACAGGAGAAGTACTCCAGATATAACAAACTGACCCTAGCCCCCCGACACATAAACTACTGCAGCATACATTTTTATTTTTTATTATTTTTATTTCACCTTTATTTAACCAGGAAGGCTGGTTTTGAACAAGTTGTCATTTACAACTGCGACCTGGCCAAGATAAAGCATAGCAGATGAACAGACAACAACACAGAGTTACACATGGAGTAAACAATAAACAAGTCAATAACACAGTAGAAAAAAAAAATCTATATACATTGTGTGCAAAAGGCATGGTGAGGTAGGCGAATAATTACAATTTAGCAGAATAACACTGGAGTGATAAATGATCAGATGGTCATGTGCAGGGAGAGATACTGGTGTGCAAAAGAGCAGAAAAGTAAATAAATAAAAACAGTATGGGGATGAGGTAGGTAAATTGGGTGGGCTATATACCGATAGACTATGTACAGCTGCAGCGATCGGTTAGCTGCTCAGATAGCAGATATTTAAAGTTGGTGAGGGAGATAAAAGTCTCCAACTTCAGTGATTTTTGCAATTCGTTCCAGTCACAGGCAGCAGGGAACTGGAAGGAAAGGCGGCCAAAAGAGGTGTTGGCTTTAGGGATGATCAGTGAGATACACCTGCTGGAGCGTGTGCTACGGGTGGGTGTTGCCATCGTGACCAGTGATCTGAGATAAGGCGGAGCTTTACCTAGCATGGACTTGTAGATGACCTGGATCCAGTGGGTCTGGCGACGAATATGTAGCGAGGGCCAGCCGACTAGAGCATACAGGTCACAGTGGTGGGTGGTATACGGTGCTTTAGTAACAAAACGGATGGCACAGTGATAAACTGCATCCAGTTTTCTGAGTAGTGTATTGGAAGCTATTTTGTAGATGACATCGCCGAAGTCGAGGATCGGTAGGATAGTCAGTTTTACTAGGGTAAGTTTGGCGGCGTGAGTGAAGGAGGCTTTGTTGCGAAATAGAAAGCCGACTAGATTTGATTTTAGATTGGAGATGTTTGATATGAGTCTGGAAGGAGAGTTTACAGTCTAGCCAGACTCCTAGGTACTTATAGATGTCCACATATTCTAGGTCGGAACCATCCAGGGTGGTGATGCTAGTCGGGCGTGCGGGTGCAGGCAGCGAACGGTTGAAAAGCATGCATTTGGTTTTACTAGCGTTTAAGAGCAGTTCCTCCAACTGCTCTTAAACAGAAGGAGTGTTGAAGGAGTGTTGTACGGCATTGAAGGAGCACGGAAGGAGTGTTGTACGGCATTGAAGGAGCACGGAAGGAGTGTTGTACGGCATTGAAGGAGCACGGAAGGAGTGTTGTAAGGCATTGAAGGAGCACGGAAGGAGTGTTGTACGGCATTGAAGGAGCACGGAAGGAGTGTTGTACGGCATTGAAGGAGCACGGAAGGAGTGTTGTACGGCATTGAAGGAGCACGGAAGGAGTGTTGTACGGCATTGAAGGAGCACGGAAGGAGTGTTGTACGGCATTGAAGGAGCACGGAAGGAGTGTTGTACGGCATTGAAGGAGCACGGAAGGAGTGTTGTACGGCATTGAAGGAGCACGGAAGGAGTGTTGTACGGCATTGAAGGAGCACGGAAGGAGTGTTGTACGGCATTGAAGCTCGTTTGGAGGTTAGATAGCACAGTGTCCAAGGAAGGGCCAGAAGTATACAGAATGGTGCCGTCTGCGTAGAGGTGGATCAGGGAATCGCCCGCAGCAAGAGCAACATCATTGATATACACAGAGAAAATACTGGAGGCTGAGACAGGAGGGGTCAGGAGACACTGTGGCCCCATCCGATGATAGCCGGGGACAGGGCCAAACAGGAAGGATATAACACCACCCACTTTTCCAAAGCACAGCCCCCACACCACTAGATCGATATCTTCATCCACCAACTTACCATCCTGAGACAAGGCAGAGTATAGCCCACCAAGATCTCCGCCACGGCACAACCCAAGGGGGGGCGCCAACCCAGACAGGAAGATCACATGGGTGACTCAACCCACTCAAGATTACCTTCCTACCCTGAGTTGACCTTCTCTTAACTATCTGTCCAGGGTCATCCCTATCTCTCTCATTATCTCTGATCCACTGACAGAGCTTTACGACCTATACATATGCACGCAAACACACATACACACATGCATACGCATGCACACAGGCGTGCACACACTGGCACACACGTCTCAGTGACATTTTAAAGTGTCTGACTCTCAGGTCAGACCAATGCCACTAATTAGATAAAACACAACGAGACATACAAGTGGTACTGTACTGTAGGACCAAACAGCAGACTGATCCCCTCTCCTATAGTCTCTCTCTCTCTCTCTCTCTCTCTCTCTCTCTCTCTCTAATACAATTAAGTTCAGAAATGTTTTATTGGCATCTCTGCCTCTCTCGCTTTCTCTTGTTCTCACACTTTATTTTACACACACATACATGCATGCACGCAGCAGCAGCAGCAGCAGCAGCATACAGTGCCAAAATACTAATTCTCCTCCCAGACTGTTTGCCCTGTGTCTGCCTTATGGACATTTACACGTCGGCACGGCCAGACGCCAACACACACACACAGACTGGCCCACAGTGCACACATCTGATTCTCTTTATCATCGCCGCCTCTCCCTCACACTGATCCAAAACACACATACACAGGGACACACTCACACCCACGCCAAGAGAGAAATATCTCTCTGATCCAAAAAAACACCAGAACAAACAGAAAACAATTCCAGGCATTCCTGCTGCTCTGGGCCTCCTAACCGGAGACCCCTGCTCCACACACACACACACACACACACACACACACACACACACACACACACACACACACACACACACACACACAGGCCGGTAAGTTTGAGGATGCAAGAACTGAATCCAACATGCGATAGAGTGGGAGAGGGAGAGAGAACGAGAGAAAGCAGGAGGGGAGAAAGAGAAGAACAGGGGGATGAAGAGAATGGCAGCAGTCCATTTGCAGCAGGCAGAAAGAGAAAATGAAAAGCACTTTCCATCTGTCAGAAAATGATCCAATATTGGCTAAACAAAGAAACTGTAATAGGAAAAAGAGACTGAGGGGGGGGCGGAAAACGAGAGAGAGATCAGTAGGAAAAAACAAACCAGCTAACGAGGGCTGGTGTCCAAAACCCTGGGAAAAAGAACGATAGAGCATCTTTAAACATTGTGATTTGACTTTGAACAAAGTGACTTTTGAAGTGAAAGAAGCTGTTTCCCCCTTTTCTCTTTTACATTTTTTGTCTCCCTCCATATTTTAATGCTCCCTGCTCTATCATGTAAATCCCCATTCAAATTAGGGCGGTATTAGAGCCCTCAGCGCTAATGTCAGAGAGGCAGAATGAGATGGGGGACTTAAGCACCTAACGAACAATGAAATTCCAAAGCCTTGGGACAGGACAATTAAGAAGCAAGCTTAGCCAATGATGAAAATGTATTGCTATCTAATACATATTTCTATTTTCTGAACACTAACCAATTTGAATGTGATTAAGGGGGGTTGGGGGGTAGGCTCTCAGAGAGCTAGAGACGGCTGGCTCTCAGAGGTCGCTGGTAAAAGGCGCTTTTGATGTTAAATTAAAAATACGGAGGAAAAAGTCCCTTTTATTGTTTTTTGGGGGGCTGCGTATTGTTTTCTGTGGTTACCCTTAAATGGCTTAGTTAACCCTGCAATGCCTGGCTGGGATAGAGAGAGAGAGAGAGAGAGAGAGAGAGAGAGAGAGAGAGAGAGAGAGAGAGAGAGAGAGAGAGAGAGAAAGAGAGAGAGGTGGTATAGAGAGTGGTCTGGGGGAGAGAGAGAGAGAGAGAGAGAGAGAGAGAGAGAGAGAGAGAGAGAGAGAGAGGTGGTATAGAGAGTGGTCTGGGGGAGAGAGAGAGAGAGAGAGAGAGAGTGGTATAGAGAGTGGTCTGGGAGAGAGAGAGAGAGAGAGAGAGAGAGAGAGAGAGAGAGAGAGAGAGAGAGAGAGAGAGAGAGAGGTGGTAATGAGAGTGGCCCGGGGGAGAGAGAGACAGCGAGAGAGAGCGAGAGAGAGAAAGAAAGAAGGGGGAGAGATGGATGAGCTGTATTTTCAGTGGGATAATAGACCATGTAAATGCCTCAGCGTTCATTCCTTTTATCTGAATGAAAGCATCCATCCATCCATTGTGTCCTTCTCTTCCACTTCACATCTCTTTCTCTCTAACCTGCTTTTCCTGGTTGTGACTGGCTCAGGATAGAGACTATAGTAGGAGAGTAGGGAAGTCACTAGGAAACAGGGAGGACAGAGACTGTGGATGTCTGAATAGACCGTTAGAGCTACGATGGATGTCATGAATTCCCTCTCCAGGTTTAAATTGAAGGATTAGAATTTGTGTCCCAATCCAACAGTTCTGAAGAAGTAGAGTAGGCTTGATGATTCTACTGAAACTACAGTATCAAACTATCCCATTTTTACTTCTTTATCGATTGTGACAATGTATGGATGGGGCTAGGGGTTGTTTGTGGACAGGGCCACATCTATTTCTCTCTCTACGAGGTGTGTGTGTGTTCAGTGTGTTTTCACTGGAGGAAAACAAGTGAGGATTAGGGAATGCAGAAATTCTGAGAAGTGGGAACAACACTTCCTTTGTTATTTACCCATAGAGAGAAAATGGGGACCAGGATTCGGGTCAGAGAGAAGAGGAGCGTGACGTGCATACATCTCCCTCTTGCAATACGCGCTGCGGCCAGATGAATTCTCTGTAATAGATGCGCTCTCAGGCCCTAGTTTGGAGGGATAAAGGACATTTTCATGAACTTTCTTTATATTTAATGTTCAATTAGTCGCGGGTATAACCGGAACATAATCTGATGGAAATATGGGCAGGAATTAATGCCCCCGCAGGGAGACAGACAAGGGGATTGGTATGCACCAAACGCATGGACACACTCACTGGGGGTGTGTGTGTGTGTGCATGTGCATGTGTGTGTGCATGTGCATGTGTGTGTGTGTGTATGTGTATGTGTGTACGTATGTGCGTGTGCACCCCAACTCACAGACAAACATGGGCATGCAGATTTGAGGCATAAAGGTATTAAATCTCATAAATATGTGTATACAGATTACCAGAGATATATTTACATAGATACATAAATATATCTCTGATAATCTGTATAACCATATTTATGAGATTTAATACCTTTATGCTGCAAATCTGCTTGCCCATGTTTGTCTGTGAGTTGGGGCATACACACACACACACACACACACACACACACACACACACACACACACACACACACACACACACACACACACACACACACACACACACACACACACACACACACACACACACACACAGCAGCAGAATTTTTATTTATTTACCACATCTATCCATCCTCTCTTTATCCTGTTGTGAGCCGCCTCTGTTCTCCCTATGAACATCGCTCCATTTTAAACATCATATTTACATAGATACATAAATATATTACATTTAAAGTGGAGCGATGCTCATAGGGAGAACAGAGGCGGCTCACGACAGGATAAAGAGAGGATGGATAGATGTGGTAAATAGAAAAATCAATCAGGTTATTATGTGGGTGAGAGAAGCTTTCATCCTACTTATAAACAGTGTTTACTGTATGTGAGTGTGTGTGTGAGAGGTGAGTGTGAGTGTGTATGTGTGACTGATGCAGCGTGTTGTGTTGCATGTCACGCTGAATGATGGGATTACTTGTTTTCCCCTCAGCGGTACACAAATCACTCTTTTATTCTCCATCATTGAATCTTTCCAGGGTTAAGTGTCTGAGCTCTGTGTGCGTGGAAATGTACTGTAGTCTATTATCAGATATGATTTAGGGCAGGGGGAAGCAGGGATCTGTGTTTCAGGGTGTGTTTATTTGAAGCAGAAACCATTACAACGACTCTCTCAGTAATTCATACAGGAGACAGAGAACAGACACACATTATTATAGCTGGACCGACAACCACTGTGTGTGTGTGTGTGTGTGTGTGTGATTGTTTCTTGGTAGTCTTAAACAAATCTACTTTGAAATAGAAGTACACCTCGAACATACGGTTATGGGCTTTAAAAGAAGAAGACATAGAAATGAAATGTATTTTTGAGTTTGCATCCCAATATTACACTTTAAATACATTACAGAAGACTGAAACTTAACAAAACTGTTTGACATAGAAACACCATGTTTTTGGCTCTTGCATTTTTGCATTTTTTTATCACGAAATTATGACAAATATTAATAACATTCCACCTATGAGGCCACTAAAGGGGGATTTGGTATTTTGACTGCAGTAAAGGTGAAGAAAGAGCAAGGTTGGGTTGTTGATGCTGGGTTATTGAGATCAGGCCCTCATTTCTTCATTCTTCGTACCATTAGAACCTTCTTACCATGTACAGTGCCTTCAGAGAGTATTCATGCCCTTTGACTTATTCCACATTTGTTGTGTTGCAGCCTGAATTCAAAATGAATTAAATAGATTTTTTGTCCCACCCATTTACACAAAACGCCCCATAAGGACAAAGTGAAAACTTGTTTTTAGACATTTTTGCAAATTTATTGGAAATGAAATACAGAAATATCTCATTCATATAAATATTCACACCCCTGTGTCAATATATGTTAGAATCACATCTGTGATTACAGATGTGAGTCTTTCTGGTTAAGTCTCTAAGAGCTTTGCACACCTGGATTGTAAACCAAAAATTCAGAGATTTCCATACCCAACTATAACATCTTCCGTCAAGATAGAACTACCAAAGGGGGCGGAGTTGCAGTCTACTGCAGAGATAGCCTGCAAAGTAACGTCATACTTTCCAGGTCCATACCCAAACAGTTCGAACTACTAATTTTGAAAATTACCCTCTCCAGAAATAAGTCTCTCACTGTTGCCGCCTGCTACCGGCCACCCTCAGCTCCCAGCTGTGCCCTGGACACCATTTGTGAATTGATCGCCCCCCATCTAGCTTCAGAGTTTGTTCTGTTAGGTGACCTAAACTGGGATATGCTTAACACCCCGGCAGTCCTACAATGTAAGCTAGATGCCCTCAATCTCACTCAAATCATCAAGGAACCCACCAGGTACAACCCTAACTCTGTAAACAAGGGCACCCTCATAGACGTCATCCTGACCAACTGGCCCTCCAAATACACCTCCGCTGTCTTCAACCAGGATCTCAGCGATCACTGCCTCATTGCCTGTATCCGCCACGGAGCCGCAGTCAAACGACCACCCCTCATCACTGTCAAACGCTCCCTAAAACACTTCTGTGAGCAGGCCTTTCTAATCGACCTGGCCCGGGTATCCTGGACATTGACCTCATCCCGTCAGTTGAGGATGCCTGGTCATTCTTTAAAAGTAACTTCCTCACCATTTTAGATAAGCATGCTCCGTTCAAAAAATGCAGAACCAAGAACAGATACAGCCCTTGGTTCACTCCAGACCTGACTGCCCTCGACCAGCACAAAAACATCCTGTGGCGGACTGCAATAGCATCGAATAGCCCCCGTGATATGCAACTGTTCAGGGAAGTCAGGAACCAATACACGCAGTCAGTCAGGAAAGCTAAGGCCAGCTTCTTCAGGCAGAAGTTTGCATCCTGTAGCTCCAACTCCAAAAAGTTCTGGGACACTGTGAAGTCCATGGAGAACAAGAGTACCTCCTCCCAGCTGCCCACTGCACTGAGGCTAGGTAACACGGTCTCCACCGATAAATCCACGATTATCGAAAGCTTCAATAAGCACTTCTCAACGGCTGGCCATGCCTTCCGCCTGGCTACTCCAACCTCGGCCAACAGCTCCGCCCCGCAGCTCCTCGCCCAAGCCTCTCCAGGTTCTCCTTTACCCAAATCCAGATAGCAGATGTTCTGAAAGAGCTGCAAAACCTAGACCCGTACAAATCAGCTGGGCTTGACAATCTGGACCCTCTATTTCTGAAACTATCTGCCGCCATTGTCGCAACCCCTATTACCAGCCTGTTCAACCTGTCTTTCATATCGTCTGAGATCCCCAAGGATTGAAAGCTGCCGCAGTCATCCCCCTCTTCAAAGGGGAGACACCCTGGACCCAAACTGCTATAGACCTATATCCATCCTGCCCTGCCTATCTAAGGTCTTCGAAAGCCAAGTCAACAAACAGGTCACTGACCATCTCGAATCCCACCGTACCTTCTCCGCTGTGCAATCTGGTTTCCGAGCCGGTCACGGGTGCACCTCAGCCACGCTCAAGGTACTAAACGATATCATAACCGCTATCGATAAAAGACAGTACTGTGCAGCCGTCTTCATCGACCTCGCCAAGGCTTTCGACTCTGTCAATCACCATATTCTTATCGGCAGACTCAATAGCCTCGGTTTCTCGGATGACTGCCTTGCCTGGTTCACCAATTACTTTGCAGACAGAGTTCAGTGTGTCAAATCGGAGGGCATGCTGTCCGGTCCTCTGGCAGTCTCTATGGGGGTGCCACAGGGTTCAATTCTCGGGCCGACTCTTTTCTCTGTATATATCAATGATGTTGCTCTTGCTGCGGGCGATTCCCTGATCCACCTCTACGCAGACGACACCATTCTATATACTTTCGGCCCGTCATTGGACACTGTGCTATCTAACCTCCAAACGAGCTTCAATGCCATACAGCACTCCTTCCGTGGCCTCCAACTGCTCTTAAACGCGAGTAAAACCAAATGCATGCTTTTCAACCGATCGCTGCCTGCACCCGCATGCCCGACTAGCATCACCACCCTGGATGGTTCCGACCTTGAATATGTGGACATCTATAAGTACCTAGGTGTCTGGCTAGACTGCAAACTCTCCTTCCAGACTCACATCAAACATCTCCAATCGAAAATCAAATCAAGAGTCGGCTTTCTATTCCGCAACAAAGCCTCCTTCACTCACGCCGCCAAGCTTACCCTAGTAAAACTGACTATCCTACCGATCCTCGATTTCGGCGATGTCATCTACAAAATGGCTTCCAACACTCTACTCAGCAAACTGGATGCAGTCTATCATAGTGCCATCCGTTTTGTCACCAAAGCACCTTATACCACCCACCACTGCGACTTGTATGCTCTAGTCGGCTGGCCCTCGCTACATATTCGTCGCCAGACCCACTGGCTCCAGGTCATCTACAAGTCCATGCTAGGTAAAGCTCCGCCTTATCTCAGTTCACTGGTCACGATGGCAACACCCATCCGTAGCACACGCTCCAGCAGGTGTATCTCACTGATCATCCCTAAAGCCAACACCTCATTTGGCCGCCTTTCGTTCCAGTACTCTGCTGCCTGTGACTGGAATGAACTGCAAAAATCGCTGAAGTTGGAGACTTTTATCTCCCTCACCAACTTCAAACATCAGCTATCCGAGCAGCTAACCGATCGCTGCAGCTGTACATAGTCTATTGGTAAATAGCCCACCCATTTTCACCTACCTCATCCCCATACTGTTTTTATACTGTTTTTTTTATTTTATTTATTTATTTACTTTTCTGCTCTTTTGCACACCAATATCTCTACCTGTACATGACCATCTGATCATTTATCACCCCAGTGTTAATCTGCAAAATTGTATTATTCGCCTACCTCCTCATGCCTTTTGCACACATTGTATATAGACTGCCCATTTTTTTTCTACTGTGTTATTGACTTGTTAATTGCTTACTCCATGTGTAACTCTGTGTTGTCTGTTCACACTGCTATGCTTTATCTTGGCCAGGTCGCAGTTGCAAATGAGAACTTGTTCTCAACTAGCCTACCTGGTTAAATAAAGGTGAAATAAAAATAAAATAAAAACAATAATTCTTCAAGCTCTGTCAAGTCTTGCCATGGAACATCAAGCCGATTTAAGTCAAAACTGTAGCTAAGCCACTCAGGAACATTCAATGTTGTCTTGGTAAGCAACTCCGGTGTATATTTGGCCTTGTGTTTTATGTTATTGTCCTGCTGAAGGGTGAATTTGTCTCCCAGTGTCTGTTGGAAAACAGACTGAACCAGGTTTTCCTTAAGGATTTTGCCTGTGCTAAGCTCTTTTCCGTTTATTTTTATCCTAAAAAACTCCCTAGTCCTTGCTGAAGACAAGCATACCCATAACATTATGCAGCCACCACCATGCTTGAAAATATGAAGAGTGGTACTCAGTGATTTGTTGTGGTAGATTTGCCCTAAACATAACGCTTTGTATTCAGGACATAAAGTTAATTTCCTTGCCAAATTGTTTGCAGTTTTACTTTATTGCAAGCAAGATGCATGTTTTGGAATAATTTTATTTAGTACAAGCTTCATTCTTTTCACTCTGTCATTTAGGTGAGTAACTACAATTTTGTTGATCCATCCTCAGTTTTCTCCTATCACAGCCATTAAACTCTGTAACTGTTTTAAAGTCACCATTGGCCTCATGGCGACATCCCTGAGAGATTTTCTTCCTCTCCTGCAACTGAGTTAGGAAGGACGACTGTATCTTTGTAGTGACTGGGTGTATAAATACACCATCCAAAGTGTAATTAATAACTTCACCATGTTCAAAGGGATATTCAATGTCTGTTTTACATTTTTACCCATCTACCAATAGGTGTCCTTCTTTGCGAGGTATTCACTGCTCACAATTCACTGCTTGACTGAGTGACCTTACCGATAATTGTATGTGTGGGGTAAAGAGATGAGGTAGTCAAAGAACACTATTATTGTTCATGCAACATATTATGGAACTTGTTAAAGCACATTTTTACTCCTGAACTTATGAGGTTGCCATAACAAAGGGGTGGAATACTTATCGACTCAAGACATTTCAGCTTTTTGTAAAATTTCAACAAACATCATTCCACTTTGACATTATGGGGTATTGTGTGTAGGCCAGTGGGGTGTGAATACTTTCTGAAGGCACTGTATCTTTAGTAGCCAAGGTGTTTCCCAGAGCTTTCGGCTCTTAAAAACCTTTGTTCATCTGTGAGTGATCCAGACCACTCGTAGAGCAGCCAAAGTGCACGTTGGGTCGGTGGCGTTTAAGATTAGAGAGGACGTTTTTCATGGGCCTTATTTCTATTACAGCATATTGGATGATTGTCATTAATATTCCATTCACCCAGCTCACCCAGTAACATCGATAGGTTTAGGCTACTACATGATACTCTAATTTGCCCTGTACCCATCATGAGGTTGCGACAACCTAGCCTACAAATGAAAGATAATGGAAAAAAAAAAGATTGTCATATACACCAGATAGATGCAGTAAAATGTGTTGTTTTACAAAGTCAGCCATATGTAGGTGCACAGCAGTGGATGCTCCTCAGTGAATTTAATACAAATAATGAAACATTATACTGCACTTTATATACTATACTAAATATATTCACATGTCACCAAATAACTGATTAAAACACACTGTTTTGTAATGAAGGTCTGGTGTAGCCAGAGGACAGTTATTGTCCATCCTCCTCTGAGTACATTGACTTTAGTACAATACCAAGGAGGCTCTTGGTTCTCACCCCCTTCCATAGACTTACACAGTAATTATGACTAATTCTGGAAGATGTCCTCCAACCTATCAGAGCTCTTGCAGCATGAACTGACATGTTGTCCACCCAGTAAAAGGATCAGAATTAATCTAATACTGAAAGCATAATCTACAGCTAGCTAGCACTGCAGTGCATAAAATGTGGTGAGTAGTTGACTCAAAAAGAGAGAAAGGCAATAGTTGAACAAATTAATTTCTTAAAATATTTACAAGAAGCAGCAGAGAGAGAGAGATAGATATATTTCATCCCGCCCGCTAACTGGGTAACTTTTGCAAATGTTTTGTTGTCTGAGCGAGGGGAATGCTGTAAATCGAAAGGAATCCATAAGTTCTGAAAGATGAGACTTTAAGGATTATAATGAAAACTGATTTGATGTCATACAAGCAAGCCTAACACCCATTACTCCACTTCACATTTCCATATGATAAAACTCATGTACTACAGTGTCATGGTTTATAATCACTGTGTTTGATGTACAGTTAGAAGATGACATGGCGTTATACCCTGGATTGTGCTAAACAGAATGAGCCTACAGTTGAAGTCGGAAGTTTTACATACACCTTAGCCAAATATATTTAAACTCAGTTTTTCACAATTCCTGACATTTAATCCCAGTAAAAATTCCCTGTCTTAGGTCTGTTAAAATAACAACTTTATTTTAAGAATGTGAAATGTCAGAATAACAGTAGAGAGAATTATTTATTTCAGATATTATTTCTTACATCCCCTTCCCAGTGGGTCAGAAGCTTACAGAAGCTTAACTTGGGTCAAATGTTTCGGGTAGCCTTCCATAAGCTTCCCAGAATAAGTTGGGTGAATTTTGGCCCATTCCTCCTGACAGCGCTGGTGTAACTGAGTCAGATTTGTAGGCCTCCTTGCTCACGCACACTTTTTCAGTTCTGCCCACAAGTGTTCTATTGGATTGAGGTCTACACAGGCTACACAGTTGGGATGGTGTTCTTCGGCTTACAAGCCTCCCCATTACTCCTCCAAACATAACGGTGGTCATTATGGACAAACAGTTCTATTTTTGTTTCACCAAACCCCAGGACATTTCTCAAAAGTATGACATTTGTCCCCGTATGCAGTTGTAAACCGTAGTCTGGCTTTTTTTTATGGCGGTTTTGGAGCAGTGCCTTCTTCCTTGCTGAGCGGCCTTTCAGGTTATGTCGATATATAACTTGTTTTACTGTGGATATAGATACTTTTGTACCTGTTTCCTCCAGCATCTTTGCAAGGTCCTTTGCTGTTGTTCTGGGATTGATTTGCACTTTTCGCACCAAAGTACGTTCATCTCTAGGAGACAGAAAGCGTCTCCTTCCTGAGCGGTATGATGGCTGCGTGGTCCCATGGATGTTTATACTTGTGTATTATTGTTTGTACAGATGAATGTGGCACCTTCAGGCGTTTGGAAATTGCTCCCAAGGATGAACCAGACTTGTGGAGGTCTACAAGTTTTTTTCTGAGGTCTTGGCTGATTTCTTTAGATTTTCCCATGATTTCAAGCAAAGAGGTACTGAGTTGGAAGGTAGGCCTTGAAATACATCCACAGGTACACCTCCAATTGACTCAAATGATGTCAATTAGCCTATCAGAAGCTTCTAAAGCCATGACATAATTTTCCAAGCTTTTTAAAGGCTCAGTCAACTTAGTGAATTCAAACTTCTGACCCACTGGAATTGTGATACAGTGAATTATAAGTGAAATATTCTGTCTGTAAACAATTGTTGGAAAAATGACTTGTGTCATGCACAAAGTAGATGTCCTAACCAACTTGCCAAAACTATAATTTGTTAACAAGAAATTTATGGAGTTTGAAAAACAAGTTTTAATGACTCCAACCTAAGTGTATGTAAACATCCAACTTCAACTGTATGCTTGTCTATGTGAAGAACATTTGCTATGGACCACTTATCTGAATGCTCGTGTTTTATAATTTAGCTAGTCATGTTAGCAATATAACAAGCTTTCAAATGATGCACACCTGACCCAGATTGTACTTTATAATGGACCATTTATTGTGTAAACAACAACAGTAATTGTGTGATGGGTAATGCAGGGCTGTGTTCCAAACAAAACAACTACAAGTGTGCTTGCTCTAGTTCCTCAACGGCAGAGCTAGGAGAGCTCAGCAAAGCATCTTATTGTTGAAGACTCTTCCTTGAGTCATAAAAGTGCAATGAAATTACTTAGGAACTGTACACACTTTGGAGAGGTGTGTGGCCACTTGGAGATACCAGTCAGTCTTCTCACTCAAACTCTTATAATTGTTTGGTCTTATGTTCCCTAAAGTTTCCAAGAATATTCTTATCATGTTACTGAATGTATCCAGAGCATTTTCAGATTTCATTATCAACAAATGTGGCAAGAAGTACAGTAAATGTAAAATGCACATAAAATCAACAGTGTCATGTTTGGATTCAGTCTTGTGTCAGGTGAACTGTTTTGTCCTTTCTTTTAGTCTAATAGATTTCCCAAAATCTCCCATTTTTACCATGCTTATGCATATGCCTTCCATTTTCTTCTGTAGGAAACATTTAAATGTAGCTCTATCCATAGAGGCCAATTCCCACGACTGTAAACTGCAAATATACAATTTCCTTCAATATTTTTTGCACATTACACAGTTTAATATAAATGTAATAATTATTATTGAAATATTATAACAAAGAGGTAACTATCCCAACATTGGGAGATGCATAGGCACTTGAGGAACTCAAACTCATAAAAGCTACGAAAGTGTCAGTGCTCAACCTTAACATGTAATGACAATGCAACAGAACAGATGAATAGGAAGGACATTTACTCTCACGAGTAGCCAGTCTTCAAAGAAAACAACCCAACGAAGTTACCCAACTGAATGGGTCAAAAGAACTCAACGTGTGTTCTCTCCACTATTTATTTACCCAGCCCTTGGTTGTTTTTAACCCAGCATTTTATTTTGTAGTTGAAGACAAGGTGAATGAATGGAATGGGGGAAGGATGGAGTGGAGAATGAAGAGGGAGGAGAAAGGATGGGGAGATTTCCCAAAAACAATTGTAAATAAATGTTGAGTAGAGGAAGCCCTGACCATTTGTCTGAGTAAGGGTTCTGTCTGCGTGTGTTGTGTGTGTGTGTGTGTGTGTGTGTGTGTGTGTGTGTGTGTGTGTGTGTGTGTGTGTGTGTGTGTGTACGATGAGGTCACTGTCTTGACATGCCAAGCAAGAAGACACTCCTCTGAAAACACACACACACACACTCACTCACACAGAGGGATAGAGAGTAGCCCTCTCAGTAAAGGGGATTCCCCTCTGTCTTCCACTCTTTAAGACACAGAGTGATTTAGCCAGTGACTCACACAAACACACATACACAGACAGATTAGCTTCCACACAACAAGTTACTGGCTCTAAGAGTTATGAGGGGTTATCGTCCTACAATGGTTGGGGTCAGGAAAAATCCCCTCCCTCCCCACAGTAAATCTCAACGGAGTTGACGTGCCTCTCCGTTCCCACACACACGCACAAACACACACACACACACACACACACACACACACACACACACACACACACACACACACACACACACACACACACACACACACACACACACACACACACAGGCATTCACCAAGCAGTCGTCATTCTGTGACGAGACTCATAAATATGTCTAATTGAAGAGTCATGAGGGGGAGAAAGGTGTGGGAGGGGGATGATAAGGGTGAGAGGGTGAATCAGTGGGAGGAGACGGAGGAGTGTGGGTGAGGGAGCTACATGGCCGAGGAGAAAGGTGAAAAGGCAGGAAACATGGAAGGAGAGATTTGGGGAGAATGGGGGAGAAAGGTGGCAGAAGGGTGAATAATGCAACTAGCTCTCACAGTCAGAATTAGACATTCATCCATGTTTCTCAAAAGTCAATTTTTGAAGTTGTTGCAAACGTCAAATTTAGAAGTGTTTAACCTTTTGACGCGTAAGTTATAAATATAAATAACGTCCCTTACAGCGTTATTTATTTTCACGTTTTACCAGAATTCTCTGCACCCCACACTGCATCAAGACTGCATTTTCTGCTTCATTTTAGGCTTTATAAAACTAGTTTTTAAGCACTCAATCTCTTATCCTTTCTACCCATAGCAGTAGCAGCAAGTATCTATGGTGATATTGATAATTATGTCATTATTATCATCATCTATATTACATGTATTATTATCTGAAAGAGGCTTTGCTATTAGCCTATCTGAGGGGCTGCGCGTGTGTGACATGGCGGGAAACCTGAGGTACTAAATCTGGTGTGTTTGATACAATAGTGGGAAACAAACAAAGTGAGAAAGGGGAATGAGCGTATATGACATATGCCGAACATGGCTAAGGGAAATGCTGGCATCCGGAAAACTTTTTGCTTGTTTAAAAAAAAAAAAAATCCTTTATTCTCCCCTGGAAGAACTAGGCTACGGCGCTGCCTACATTTTATGGGATTGCGTTATCCATCATTTTGCGGTTGTGTCAGGCTTGGTGCTCACGGAATCAGTAGGCCTAAAGAAACACTCAAACAAGAAACAGAAGTAGGATCTGTCTTATTTCTGTAGATATGTATGGATGATTTATAAATACAGGCTGTCTAAAGAAGCCCAACTAATCATCACAAACAAGTGCTACCAATAAACATACAAGCGATCCGGATGGAGGCGATGGAAATCCCTCAACATGGATGGATCCAAGATGTCCCCCACCGGAACTCAGCACCTCTCCTCCGGACCGTACCCCTCCCAGTCCATGAGGTACTGCAGGCCCCTCACCCGGCGTCTTGAGTACAGAATGGCCCGGATCGTATATGCGGGGGCCTCACTGCGGTGGCGGTCAGCACTCCTCTTCTGCCGTCCACTCGCTTGTTGAAGAGATTCCTGGACGGCCCTCCAGGTCTCCTTGGAGCGCTGTACCCATTCCTCCACCGCAGGAGCCTCGGTCTGGCTCGGATGCCATGGTGCCAGGACCGGCTGGTACCCCAACACACACTGAAAAGGGGACACGTTAGTAGAGGAGTGGCGTAGTGAGTTCTGGGCCATTTCAGCCCAGGGAATGTATCGTGCCCACTCCCCTGGCCGATCCTGGCAATACGACTGCAGAAACCTACCCACCTCCTCGTTCACTCTCTCCACCTGCCCATTACTCTCTGGGTGATAACCGGAGCTCAGGCTGACAGAGACCCCCAAACGTTCCATGAAGGCCCTCCATACCCGGGACATGAATTGGGGGCCCCGATCAGAAACGATGTACTCCGGCACCCCGTCGTGCCGAAAGACAGGGGTGAATAATGCCTCCGCAGTCTGTAGGGCTGTAGGGATACCGGGCAACGGGAGGAGACGGCAGGACTTAGAGAACCGATCCACAATCACTAGAACCGTGGTGTTCCCCTGAGACGGCGGAAGATCGGTCAGGAAATCTACGGATAGATGTGACCATGGCCGTTGTGGAACGGGGAGGGGTTGTAACTTCCCTCTAGGAAGGTGCCTAGGAGCCTTACTCTGGGCGCACACCGAACAGGAGGAGACATAACCCTTAACGTCCTTAGCCAAAGTAGGCCACCAATACCTCCCCCGAAGGCTCCCCACTGTCCTCGTCACCCCAGGGTGACCTGAGGAGGGTAGGACGTGAGCCCACCGAATCAGTTTGTGCCGAACACCAAACGGCACGTACTTACGCCCCGCCGGACACTGAGGAGGCGCGGGTTCCGCCCGTAACGCCCGCTCGATGTCCTAGTCCACCTCCCATACCACTGGTGCTACCAGTTTTGAGGCGGGAAGGATGGGAGTAGGTTCGGTGGACCCATCCTCCGTGTCGTAAAGACGAGACAGTGCGTCAGCCTTTACGTTCTGGGAGCCCGGTCTATACGACAATGTAAACCGGAACCGGGTGAAGAATATGGCCCACCTTGCCTGACGTGGGTTAAGTCTCCTAGCTGCCCGAATATACTCCAGATTCTGGTGGTCAGTCCAGATGAGAAAGGGGTGCTTAGCCCCCTCAAGCCAGTGTCTCCACACCTTCAGAGCTCTAACCACCGCTAACAACTCCCGGTCTCCCACATCATAGTTACGCTCCGCTGTGCTGAGCTTCCTTGAGAAAAAAGCGCAGGGGCGGAGTTTTGGTGACATACCCGAGCGCTGTGATAGCACGGCACCCACCCCAGCCTCAGACGCGTCCACCTCCACTATGAATGCTAGAGAGGGGTCCGTGCCTTCAACTTGTTGAAAGCTCCGTCCGCCTCTGCTGACCACTGCAACCGCACCGGACCCCCCTTCAGCAGTGAGGTAATGGGAGCCGCTATCTGGCCAAAACCCCGGATAAACCTCCGGTAGTAGTTGGCAAAACCCCAAAACCGCTGCACCTCCTTTACCGTGGTCGGAGTCGGCCAATTACGCACGGCCCTAATGCGGTCGCCCTCCATCACCACCCCCGAGGTGGAAATGCGATAACCCAGAAAGGAGACGGCTCGTTTAGAGAACACGCATTTCTCAGCCTTTACGTATAGGTCATGCTCCAGCAGTCTACCAAGCACCATATTGTACCAGAGACACATGCGCGGCGTGAGTGGCCGAGTAGATCAGAATGTCATCGATATAAACCACCACTCCCTGTCCGCACAGGTCCCTGAGAATCTCGTCTACGAAGGATTGGAAGACGGCTGGAGCATTCTTTAACGCATACGGCATGACGAGGTACTCATAGTGGCCTGATGTTGCGGTTTTCCACTCGTCTCCCTTCCGAATACGCACCAGACTATAAGCGCTCCTGAGATCCAGTTTTGTGAAGAACTGCGCATGAAATGATTCCACCACCGTAGCGATGAGAGGTAGAGGGTAACTATACCCCACTGTGATGGCGTTTAGACCTCTATAATCAATAGACGGACGCAAACCTCCCTCCTTTTTCCTCACAAAAAAGAAACTCGAGGAGACGGGGGAGATGGAGGGCCGAATGTACCCCTGTCCCAGCGACTCAGTGACATATGTCTCCATCGCCAACGTCTCCTCCTGGGACAACGGGTACACGTGACTCTTGGGAAGCGCAGCGTTTACCTGGAGATCTATCGTACAATCCCTTCCCGGTCGATAAGGTGGTAATTTAGTCGCTTTCACTTTACTGAAAGCGATTGCCAAATCGGCATACTCGGGGGGAATGCACAAGGTGGAACCCTGGTCTGGACTCTCCACCGACAGGGCACCGATGGAAACTACCAAACACCTTCCAGAACACTCCTCTGACCACCCCTAGAGAACCCCCTGTCTCCACGAAATTTTAGAATTGTGCCGGGCCAGCCAGGGAATCCCCAGCACCACTGGAAACACAGGTGAATCAATAATAAAAAGACTGATACGCTCCCTATGATTCCCCTGCGTCACCATGTCCAGTGGGACCGTGGTCTCCCTGACCATCCCTGACCCTAATGGCCGGATATCTAGGGAGTGCACGGGAAAAGGAGAATCTATCGGTACCAGCGGAACTCCTAACTTAAGGGCGAGTCCGCGATCCATAAAGTTCCCAGCTGCGCCTGAATCGACTAGCGCCCTATGCTGGGAAGAGGGAAAAAAGTGAAGGAAAAAGTTAAGACAAACAAGTGGCCAACAAGGTTCTGGGTGAGTTTGATGCTGACTCACCTGGGGTGATCGAGAAGCGTTCCGCCTGCCATCTCTACTCCCAGACGGACCCCCCCAGCACCGATCAGACGTGTGTCCTCTCCGACCACAGTTGGTGCAGGGAAGGCCTCCTCCTCCGGTACCCCTCGCCACAGCCCCTCCCAACTCCATCGGAATGGGAGCGGAGGGGCTGGGTGGTGGAACGCACAGGACCCTCTCCGAACGCCCGCGGGCAGCCAGCAGATTGTCCAGTCAAATGGACATGTCAATCAGCTCATCCAGTGAAAGAGCGGTGTCCCGACACGCTAACTCCCTGCGGACGTCCTCCCGGAGACTACACCTGTAGTGGTCAATAAGGGCCCTGTCGTTCCACCCAGATCCTGCTGCCAAGGTCTGGAACTCCAGCGCGTAATCCTGGGCGCTCCTCCTTTCCTGCCTGAGATGAAATAGTTGTTCTCCCACTGCTCGGCCGTCTGGAGGGTGATCAAACACGGCACGGAAGCGGCGGGAAAACTCTGGGTAGTGCTCCCGCGCGGAGTCTGGGCCATTCCAGACTGCGTTCGCCCACTCCAGAGCACGACCCGTGAGGCAGGAGATGAGGTCCGACGGTGGCCAGGTATAGCTCCAGCTGAAGCAAAAAACCCTGGCAACCCGCCGCCGCTCCATCATAAGCCCTCGGTAGCGTCAGACGGAGGGTGCTGGAGTCGGGAGATGGGGAGTCCGGAGCCGGGGGTGCCGAAGGTGGAGAGAGGAGACCACTCCTCTCCCATCGGTCCATTCTCTCCATCACTTGATTCATCGCGGATCCGATCCGATGGAGGACGGTGGTGTGGTGGAGAACCCGTTCCTCCATCGATGGGAGAGGGTTGGCTGCTGCTCCTGCTGACTCCATTCAATCTTTTGGTGCGGGATTCTGTAATGCTGCGGGTGTCGTGGGTGTGGAGTCAAACGCAGGAGACAGAGAGTTCAATGCTGTGCTCTTTAATGCACCAACGCACCACAGGGTGCTCACAATAATATAACGGCCCCAAACACGGGGAATGAAAAATGTACAACTGAAAATGCACGACCAGGAACAAACACGTTCCTCTACTACAGAGCCGAAGGTTACAATAATAATAAACAGGCGGGCCGGCTGTCTAAAGAAGCCCAACTAATCATCACAAACAGGTGCTACCAATAAACATACAAGGAGGGGGAGGAAAGACAATCAGTGGCAGCTAATAGGCCGGTGACGACGACCGCCGAGCGCCACCCGACCGGGAAGGGAAGCCACCCTCGGTCGGACTCATTCAGAGAGCACAGACACCAGTTACAAACTATGTCAGAAAAAGTTAATTAAAACGCCAACCAAAGAAGTGCTAAGGGATTTTTCAAATCAAATCCAATTTTTTGGTCACATACACATGGTTAGCAGATGTTAATGCGAGTGTAGCGAAATGCTTGTGCTTCTAGTTCCGATCATGCAGTAATATCTAACAAGTAATCTAACAATTTCACAACAACTAACTTATACACCCAAGTGTAAAGGAATGAATAAGAATATGTACATATAAATATATGGATGAGAGATGGCCGAATGGCATAGGCAAGATGCAGTAGATGGTATAGAGTACAGTATATACATATGAGATGAGTAATGTAGGTTATGTAAACATTATATAAAGTGGCATTTTTTAAGTAAAGTGACTAGTGATACATTCATTACATCCAATTTTGAATTATTAAGTGGCTAGAGATTTGAGTCAGTATGTTGGCAGCAGCCTCTCGATGTTAGTGATTGCTGTTTAACAGTCTGATGGCCTTGAGATAGAAGCTGTTTTTCAGTCTCTCGGTCCCAGCTTTGAAGCACCTGTACTGACCTCGCTTTCTGGATGATAGCGGGGTGAACAGGCAGTGGCTCGGGTGGTTGTTGTCCTTGATGAACATTTTGGCCATCCTGTGACATCGGGTGGTGTAGGTGTCCTGGAGGGCAGGTAGTTTGCCCCCGGGGATGCGTTGTGCAGACCTCACTACCCTCTGGAGATTCTTACGGTTGTGGGCAGAGCAGTTGCCGTACCAGGCGGTGACACAGCCTGACAGGATGCTCTCGATTGTGCATCTGTAAAAGTTTGTGAGTGTTTTAGGTGACAAGCCAAATTTCTTCAGCCTCCTGAGGTTGAAGAGGCGCTGTTGCGCCTTCTTCACCACGCTGTCTGTGTGGGTGGACCGATTCAGTTTGTCCGTGATGTATACGCCGAGGAACTTAAAACTTTATACCTTCTCCACTACTGTCCCGTCGATGTGGATAGGGGGATGCTCCCTCTCCCTCCCGCTGTTTCCTGAAATCCACGATCATCTCCTTTGTTTTGTTGACGTTGAGTGTGAGGTTATTTTCCTGACACTACACTCCGAGGGCCCTCACCTTCTCCCTGTAGGCTGTCTTGTCGTTTTTGGTAATCAAGCCTACCACTGCAGTGTCTGAGCTCATTTCAGTGAGCTCATTGCCGTAGTGTCATCATAGATCAACGTAAGGAATGATAAGTGTAGGGATTGAAATCGCCCCTGCTAAAAATCTCTATCGTCGCTGGGACAACTGAGGCTGTGCTTCTCAATGTTACATCAGGTGAATGCCTAGCTAGTTTTGTTGACAGTTACTATTTATTTATTTAATTTTTTATTTAACCTTTCTTTAACTAGGCAAGTCAGTTAAGAACAAATTCTTATTTACAATGACGGCCTACCAAAAGGCATGGGATGGGGGCTGGTATTTAAAATAAATACATATATATACTGTATGTACAGTGCCTTGCGAAAGTATTCGGCCCCCTTGAACTTTGCGACCTTTTGCCACATTTCAGGCTTCAAACATAAAGATATAAAACTGTAATTTTTTGTGAAGAATCAACAACAAGTGGGACACAATCATGAAGTGGAACGACATTCATTGGATATTTCAAACTTTTTTTACAAATCAAAATCTGAAAAATTGGGCGTGCAAAATTATTCAGCCCCCTTAAGTTAATACTTTGTAGCGCCACCTTTTGCTGCGATTACAGCTGTAAGTCGCTTGGGGTATGTCTCTATCAGTTTTGCACATCGAGAGACTGACATTTTTTCCCATTCCTCCTTGCAAAACAGCTTGAGCTCAGTGAGGTTGGATGGAGAGCATTTGTGAACAGCAGTTGTCAGTTCTTTCCACAGATTCTCGATTGGATTCAGGTCTGGACTTTGACTTGGCCATTCTAACACCTGGATATGTTTATTTTTGAACCATTCCATTGTAGATTTTGCTTTATGTTTTGGATCATTGTCTTGTTGGAAGACAAATCTCCGTCCCAGTCTCAGGTCTTTTGCAGACTCCATCAGGTTTTCTTCCAGAATGGTCCTTTATTTGGCTCCATCCATCTTCCCATCAATTTTAACCATCTTCCCTGTCCATGCTGAAGAAAAGCAGGCCCAAACCATGATGCTACCACCACCATGTTTGACAGTGGGGATGGTGTGTTCAGGGTGATGAGCTGTGTTGCTTTTATGCCAAACATAACGTTTTGCATTGTTGCCAAAAAGTTCAATTTTCGTTTCATCTGACCAGAGCACCTTCTTCCACATGTTTGGTGTGTCTCCCAGGTGGCTTGTGGCAAACTTTAAACAACACTTTTTATGGATATCTTTAAGAAATGGCTTTCTTCTTGCCACTCTTCCATAAAGGCCAGATTTGTGCAATATATGACTGATTGTTGTCCTATGGACAGAGTCTCCCACCTCAGCTGTAGATCTCTGCAGTTCATCCAGAGTGATCATGGGCCTCTTGGCTGCATCTCTGATCAGTCTTATCCTTGTATGAGCTGAAAGTTTAGAGGGACGGCCAGGTCTTGGTAGATTTGCAGTGGTCTGATACTTCTTCCGTTTCAATATTATCGCTTGCACAATGCTCCTTGTGATGTTTAAAGCTTGGGAAATCTTTTTGTATCCAAATCCGGCTTTAAACTTCTTCACAACAGTATCTCGGACCTGCCTGGTGTGTTCCTTGTTCTTCATGATGCTCTCTGCGCTTTTAACGGACCTCTGAGACTATCACAGTGCAGGTGCATTTATACGGAGACTTGATTACACACAGGTGGATTGTATTTATCATCATTAGTCATTTAGGTCAACATTGGATCATTCAGAGATCCTCACTGAACTTCTGGAGAGAGTTTGCTGCACTGAAAGTAAAGGGGCTGAATAATTTTGCACGCCCAATGTTTCCGTTTTTGATTTGTTAAAAAAGTTTGAAATATCCAATAAATGTCGTTCCACTTCATGATTGTGTCCCACTTGTTGTTGATTCTTCACAAAAAAATACAGTTTCATATCTTTATGTTTGAAGCCTGAAATGTGGCAAAAGGTCGCAAAGTTCAAGGGGGCCGAATACTTTCGCAAGGCACTGTATATATATATATATACATATATATATATATATAGGACAAAACACACATCATGACAAGAGAGACAACAAACACAACATTACACAAAGAGAGACCTAAGACAACAATCTTAGGCAACACACAACAACACAGCACGGTAGCAACACAACATAACAACAACATGGAAGCAACACAACATGGTAGTAGCACAAAACATGGTACAAACATTATTGGGCACAGACAACAGCACAAAGGGCAAGAAGGTAGAGGTAACAATACATCACACAAAGCAACCACAACTGTCAGTAAGAGTGTCCATGATTGAGTCTATGAATGAAGAGATTGAGATATACTACTGTATATCAGACTTAATCATGGTTGGAGAATGATTGCGTTTGACACACATTCACCTTCTATTGTAGGTAAATCGCCACTTCTCAAAGTCATCCCACTCATAATGTGTTAGATTTTGCATAAAGAATAAATCAATGGAAGATAACTATTATAACTATTATAAAGTGCCTTTATACAAGGCCACCTGTGGTCTGCTTCTGTCACGACTGCTGCCGAAGTCGATCCCTCTCCTTGTTCAGGCGGTGTTCGGCAGTCGACGTCACCGTTCTTCTAGCCATCACTGATCCATTTTTCATTTTCCATTTGTTTTGTCTTGTCTTCCTTCACACCTGGTTCCAATCCCATCAATTACATGTTGTGTATTTAACCCTCTGTTTCCCCTCATGTCCTTGTCGGAGATTGTTTGTTTGCTTGTATGTTCGTGTATTATGTATTGGTGCACGACAGGTTCTTGTACCCACTTTTATTTATGTTGTATTTTGGTTTTGGAGTTTTGTTAAATTTATTAAACGACTCCATTTATACCAAGTTGGATTCTCCTGCGCCTGACTTCCCTGCCACCTACACACACGTTGTTACAGCTTCTATCTTAGAAAGAGAGACTAAAATTCTTGATAGCCGTAGTGTGGAATGATATGGCTTAAAATTTGACTCTAAACATTATTAAATTGGATTAAATACATGAACAAACCATTTCACACTTCATTAAAAGTTACTAACTTATGAATACAGTCTTCTTCTGGTGTCTGCCTCTTTCAAACAATGTCATGCTCCAATTACAGCCCTACTGGTTCCAAGATAACATGGAAGAGCATGAAGAAAACCCGGATCATTTTGCTAAGATCCCCTTTGAGTTGATTAAACACTTGTATCAATTAAAAACAAACAGGATAAATTGACCACAAATGCAATTTTGTGCTGAAATATGCCCGCAATCAAATAACAGTGGAAAGTAAGTAAGTATAATTTCAATTACAGTGTAAGCTGTCTAAACCGTAGGTCAAATCTACATTTCCCTGGGAGAGGCCTGGGACTTGAACACAGGCGATTACGGAGGTAATTTGGATGAAAGCCCACTTGAGTTGGCCTGGCCCCCGTGATACTATCAGCTTTACAATTAACCAACACAAACAGATAACCTCCACATCTCCGCTAGCAGTAACACTTCTAATCGCCTGCTGCTGCTCTGGCTGCCTAACACACACACACACCACCAAACATATACACACACACGCACTTACACACACACACCAAACACATGCACGCACGCACACACACACCGACAAAGCCGAAATACACTGCAGGGATTTCTGTCCAATTAATATGCATGCAAAGCAATTTAGAGGACAGCAAGATGTTTTTGTCTGGCTGCTCTGGGGTAATTGAACTCCCCTGTCTCTCTCTCTCCACAACACTGGGATTGAGGGAGCGAAGGGAAAGAGATAGAAAGAGAGGAGAAGAGGGGGTGAGAAAAGTGGAATGGATTTCTTGATTAAAACTAGCCTTTTCCCCCTCTCATGTGCATTCAGGCGTGTGGTACTGTAGCTACAAACACACAGCAAACATGCAGGGAATCCATATGTCCTAATACAGACACAGGCATCGTCGTTAATTCCCTTCATTAGCCTCCTCCTCCCATGCAAAGATTTAATTTGTGGTGATCTTTTAGCTGGCTGCTGCCGGAAGAAATTAAATTGACAGTTATTTCTCCGCACGCCGACATCTCTGTGATTCACATCTGACTATCTCGCCTTTTACACACTGCTCAATAAATCAACAACTACACACACACACACACACACACACACACACACACACACACACACACACACACACACACACACACACACACACACACACACACACACACACACACACACACACACACAAACTGACGAACCATCAAATAGGACCTTCCCCTCTCTCTCTCTCTCTCTCTCTCTCTCTCTCTCTCTCTCTCTCTCTCTCTCCCTCTCTCCCTCTCTCTCCCTCTCCCTCTCTCCCACTCTCTCTCAATTTCAATTAAATTAAATGTAAAAGCAGGTGAAGTAGCTAATAAACAAAAGTGAAATAAAATATAAAAATGAACAGTTAACATTTTACTCACAAAATTCCAAAATGACAAATGTCATATTATGTACTAATAGTTCAAATAGAAAATGGAAAATAAATAAACATAAATATGGGTTGTATTTCCAATGGTGTTTGATCTTCATTGGTTGCCCTTTTCTTGTGGCAACAGGTCACAAATCTTGAGGCTGTGATGGCATACTGTGGTATTTCACCCAATAGATTTATTGGGTTTGTTTTTTAAATTCTTTGTGCGGTCTGAAATATGAGGTAAATATGTGTCTCTAATATGGTAATACATTTGGCAGGAGGTTAGGAAGTGCAGCTTAGTTTAAACCTATTTTTTGGGGCAGTGTGCACATAGCCTGTCTTCTCTTGAGAGCCAGGTCTGCCTACAGCGGCCTTTCTCAATAGCAAGGCTTTGCTCACTGAGTCTGTACATAGTCAAAGCTTTCCTTAAGTTTGGGTCAGTCACAGTGGTCAGGTATTCTGCCACTGTGTACTCTCTGTTTATGGCCAAATAGCATTCTAGTTTGCTCTGTTTTTTTGTTAATTCTTTCCAATGTATCAAGTAATTATCATTTTGTTTTCTCATGACTTGGTTGGGTCTAATTGTGTTGCTGTCCTGGGGCTCTGTGGGGTCTGTTTGTGAACAGAGCCCCAGGACCAGCTTGCGTAGGGGACTCTTCTCCAGGTTCATCTCTCTGTAGGTGATGGCTTTGTTAAGGAAAGTTTGGGAATCGCTTCCTTTTATGTGGTTGTAGAATTTAACGGCTCTTTTCTGGATTTTGATAATTAGCAGGTAGCAGATTAATACCAATTAGGATCTGGCTAATCTGGAACACCAAATAATGCATGCAGAGCAGAACTATGACCGATAATTCTGCTCTGCATGCATTATTTGGCGTTCTACGTTGTACACGGAGGATATTTTTTGCAGAATTCTGCATGCAGAGTCTCAATTTAATGTGTGTCCCATTTTGTGAAATCTTGGTTGGTGAGCGGACCCCAGACCTCACAACCATAAAGGGCAATGTGTTCTATGACTGATTCAAGTATTTTTTAGCCAGATCCTAATTGGTATGTTGTATTTTATGTTCCTTTTGATGGCATAGAATGCCCTTCTTGCCTTGTCTCTCAGATCATTCACAGCTTTGTGGAAGTTACCTGTGGCGCTGATGTTTAGGCAAGGGTATGTATAGTTTTTTGTGTGCTCTAGGGCAACGGTGTCTAGATGGAATTTGTATTTGTGGTCCTGGCGACTGAACCTTTTTTGGAACACCATTATTTTGGTCTTACTGAGATTTACTGTCAGGGCCCAGGTCTGGCAGAATCTGTGCAGAAGATCTAGGTGCTGCTGTAGGCCCTCCTTGGTTGGTGACAGAAGCGCCAGATCATCAGCAAACAGTAGACATTTCACTTCAGATTCTAGTAGGGTGAGGCCGGGTGCTGCAGACTGTTCTAGTGCCCGCGCCAATTCGTTGTATTATATGTTGAACAGGATGGGGATTAAGATGCATCCCGGTCTCACCCCACGGCCCTGTGGGAAGAAATATTTGTGTTTTTTGCCTATTTTAACCGCACACTTGTTGTTTGTGTACATGGATTTTATAATGTCGTATGTTTTACCCCCTACACCACTTTCCATCAATTTGCATAGCAGAACCTCATGCCAAATTGAGTCGAAGGCTTTTTTGAAATCAACAAAGCATGAGAAGACTTTGCCTTTGCCTTTGTTTTGGTTTGTTTGTTTGTCAATTAGGGTGTGCAAGCTGAATGCATGGTCTGTCATATGGAAATTTGGTAAAAAGCAAATTTGACTCAGTACATTGTTTTCACTGAGGAAATGTACGAGTCTGCTGTTAATTATAATGCAGAGGATTTTCCCAAGGTTGCTGTTGACGCATATCCCACGGTAGTCTCCACTTTTGTGTATTGGGGTGATCAGTCCTTGGTTCCAAATGTTGGGGAAGATGCCAGAGCTAAGGATGATGTAAAATAGTTTTAGTATAGCCAATTGGAATTTGTTGTCTGTATATTTGATCATTTCATTAAGGATACCATCAACACTACATGCCTTTTTGGGTTGGAGGGTTTGTATTTTATCCTGTAGCTCAGTCAAGGTAATTGGAGAATCCAATGGGGTGGTCTTTAATAGTTGATTCTAAGATTTGTATTTGATCATGAATATGTTTTTGCTCTTTGTTCTTTGTTATAGAGCCAAAAATAATGCAGAAGTGGTTGACCCATACATCTCCATTTTGCATAGATCATTCTTTGTGTTGTTGTTTGTTTAGAGTTTTCCAATTTTCCCAGAAGTGGTTCGATTCTATGGATTCATCAATTACATTGAGCTGATTTCTGACGTGCTGTTCCTTATTTTTCCGTAGTGTATTTCTGTATTGTTTTAGTGATTCACCATAGTGAAGGCATAGACTCAGGTTTTCTGGGTCTCTATGTTTTTGGTTGGACAGGTTTCTCAATTTCTTTCTTAGATTTTTGCATTCTTCATCAAACCATTTGTCATTGTTGTTCATTTTCTTCGGTTTTCTATTTGAGATTTTTAGATTTGATAGGGAAGCTGAGAGGTCAAATATACTGTTAAGATTTTCTACTGCCATGTTTACAAGTTCAAGTAGACTGTGCATACGTCTGATCTGAGGTGGCCTAAATGGGGGGTGGGCATGGTTGACTTGTGGGGGTGTTGATTAGTTGGGGTGAGGGTGTGGATGTGGCTGGTGGTGGTGTGGTCTGGATGTAAGTCCTCTTGGCTTGGGTCCTCTATGTGTAGGTCCGGGGGGGGGGGGGGGGGGTGAAGTGTTGGGGATACGTTTCAATCACTCCCTTCAGTGCTGTGGCCGACCTTTTATTCTCTCTCTCTCTCTCTCTCTCTCTCTCTCTCTCTCTCTCTCTCTCTCCTTCGCTCTCAGTTGCTCTACCTCTCTTCTTCTGATTAACATAGTGGGATATTCACTTTTTGGACTGACAGAGAATAACTATTATGCATTCCTTCATACATTATCATCCTGTAGGTACGTGCTCTGCTGCACTTTCTTTACCACAGGCTGCAAGCCACTACAGCACACACACACACACACACACACACACACACACACACACACACACACACACACACACACACACACACACACACACACACACACACACACACACACACACACACACAAGCTGCTGCTACTGTCTATTATCTATCCTGTTGCCTAGTCATGTTACCCCTACCTACAGTGGGGTGAACAAGTATTTGATTCACTGCCGATTTTGCAGGTTTTCTACTTACAAAACATGTAGAGGTCTGTCATTTTTATCATAGGTACACTTCAACTGTGAGAGACGGAATCTAAAACAAAAATCCAGAAAATCACATTGTATGATTGATTTTTAAGTAATTCATTTGCATTTTATTGTATTATTTTATTTATCGTATGATCTTTGTAATTGCATTTTAAGTATTTGATACATCAGAAAAGCAGAACTTAATATTTGGTACAGAAACCTTTGTTTGCAATTACAAAGATCATACGTTTCCTGTAGTTCTTGACCAGGTTTGCACACACTGCAGCAGGGATTTTGGCCCACTCCTCCATACAGACCTTCTCCAGATCCTTCAGGTTTCAGGGCTGTAGCTGGGCAATGTGGACTTTCAGCTCACTCCAAAGATGTTCTATTGGGTTCAGGTCTGGAGACTGGCTAGGCCACTCCAGGACCTTGAGATGCTTCTTACGGAACCACTCCTTAGTTGCCTTGGCTGTGTGTTTCGGGTCGTTGTCATGCTGTAAGACCCAGCCACGACCCATCTTCAATGCTCTTACTGAGGGAAGGAGGTTGTTGGCCAAGATCTCGCGATACATGGCCCCATCCATCCTCCCCTCAATACGGTGCAGTCGTCCTGTCACCTTTGCAGAAAAGCTTCCCCAAAGAATGATGTTTCCACCTCCATGCTTCACGGTTGGGATGGTGTCCTTGGGGTTGTACTCATCCTTCTTCTTCCTCCAAACACGGCGAGTGGAGTTTAGACCAAAAAGCTCTATTTTTGTCTCATCAGACCACATGACCTTCTCCCATTCCTCCTCTGGATCATCCAGATGGTCATTGGCAAACTACAGACGGGCCTGGACATGCGCTGGCTTGAGCAGGGGGACCTTGAGTGCGCTGCAGGATTTTAATCAATGACGGCGTAGTGTGTTACTAATGGTTTTCTTTGAGACTGTGGTCCCAGCTCTCTTCAGGTCATTGACCAGATCCTGCCGTGTAGTTCTGGGCTGTTCCCTCACCTTCCTCATGATCATTGATGCCCCACGAGGTGAGATCTTGCATGGAGCCCCAGACCGAGGGTGATTGACCGTCATCTTGAACTTCTTCCATTTTCTAATAATTGCGCCAACAATTGTTGCCTTCTCACCAAGCTGCTTGCCTATTGTCCTGTAGCCCACCCCAGCCGTGTGCAGGTTTACAATTTTATCCCTGATGTCCTTACACAGCTCTCTGGTCTTGGCCATTGTGGAGAGGTTGGAGTCTGTTTGATTGAGTGTGTGGACAGGTGTCTTTTATACAGGTAATGAGTTCAAACAGGTGCAGTTAATACAGGTAATGAGTGGAGAACAGGAGGAATTCTTAAGGAAAAACTAACAGGTCTGTGAGAGACGGAATTCTTACTGGTTGGTAGGTGATCAAATACTTATGTCATGCAATAAAATGCAAATTCATTACTTAAAAATCATACAATGTGATTTTCTGGATTTTTGTTTTAGATTCCGTCTCTCACAGTTGAAGTGTACCTATGATAAAAATTACAGACCTCTACATGCTTTGTAAGTAGGAAAACCTGCAAAATTGGCAGTGTATCAAATACTTGTTCTCCCCACTGTATATGTACATATCTACCTCAATTACCTCATACCTCTGCACATCGACTCTGTACTGCTACTCCCTTTGTATATGCTACTGCCTTTGTATACAGCCAGGTCCCCCGTGATACATGTCAGTAGTTGAAGTTCATCCATGTCTGATTCAGAGTGTTTTATAGTCACATGTACATGGTTGCAGGTGTGACTGCATGGTAGAGTGAAAATATTAGCCCGACAGTATGCTCTCGATGATGCTCCTGCAAAATGCTGTGAGGGCCCTCAGGGACAGGCCAAACTTCTTCAGCATCCTGAGGTTGAAGAGTCACTGTCATGCCTTCTTCATGCCTTCTTCACCATGATGTCCGTGTGGTTAGACCATTTGAGCTTCAGAATGAGGTTGGGGGTGTGTCCAGCCTGGTTCCTCATGAAGTCCGCAATCATCTCCACTTTCTCCCTATACTTGTGTTTCGCCATCTTGATTGATTTGCGTAGGTCGTATTTGTGCTGTTTAACAGAAATATTGTCCCCGGTCACCTTGTCATGTTTATACATTAAGCAGCATCTCCCTCTTTCAGTTTTCCTATAAAAAAAGAAAGGTCAGAACGTGACAGTACCCCCCCCCAAAGTGCGGACTCCGGCCGCAAAAGCTTAACCTATAGGGGAGGGTCTGGGTGGGCGTCTGTCCGCGGTGGCGGCTCTGGCGCAGGACACGGACCCCACTTCACCATCATCTTAGTCCGCCTTCTTGTCCGCTTCCGTGGCCTCCTAACCACGGTGACCCTACTAAATGACCCCACTGGACTGAGGGGCAGCTCGGTAAAGAGGGGCAGCTCGGGACAGAGGGGTGGAAGCTCTGGACAGAGGGGCGGAAGCTCTGGACAGAGGGGTGGAAGCTCTGGATAGAGGGGCGGAAGCTCTGGACAGAGGGGCGGAAGCTCTGGACAGAGGGGCGGAAGTTCTGGGCTGGGGGGCGGAAGCTCTGGACAGAGGGGCGGAAGTTCTGGGCTGGGGGGCGGAAACTCTGGGCTGGGGGGCGGAAACTCTGGGCTGGGGGGCTCTGGCTCCTCTGGGCTGACTGGCGGCACTGGTGGCCCCTGGCTGACTGGCGGCACTGGCGGCCCCTGGCTGACTGGCGGCTCCTTGCAGACTGGCGGCACTGGCGGCTCCTTGCTGACTGGCGGCACTGGCGCGCTGGGCAGACTGGTGGCACTGGCGGCGCTGGGCAGACTGGCGGCACTGGCGGCGCTGGGCAGACGGGTAGCTCAGATGGCGCTGGGCAGACGGGAAGCTCCGGCAATGCTGGAGAGGAAGGCTCTGGCAGCCCTGGACTGAGGAGCTCTGGCGCCTCTGGAATGAGGGGCTCTGGCGCCTCTGGAATGAGGGGCTCTGGCGCCTCTGGAATGAGGGGCGGGAGCTCTGGCAGCGCCGAACAGGCGGGAGACTCCGGCTGCGCTGGAGAGGAGGAAGGCTCTAGCAGCGCCGGAGAGGCGGGAGACTCCGGCAGCGCTGGAGAGGAGGAAGGCTCCGGCAGCGCTGGAGAGGCGAGGCGCACTGTAGGCCTGATGCGTGGTGCTGGCACTGGTGGTACTGGGCCGAGGACACGCCCAGGAAGCCTGGTGCGGGGAGCTGCCACCGGAGGGCTGGTGCGTGGAGGTGGTACCGGATAGACCGGACCGTGCAGGCGCACTGGAGCTCTTGAGCACCGAGCCTGCCCAACCTTACCCGGTTGAATGGTCCCGGTCGCCCTGCCAGTGCGGCGAGGTGGAATAGCCCGCACTGGGCTATGCAGGCGAACCGGGGACACCGTGCGCAAGGCTGGTGCCATGTAAGCCGGCCCAAGGAGACACACTGGAGACCAGATGCGTAGAGCCGGCTTCATGGCCCTTGGCTCGATGCCCACTCTAGCCCGGCCGATACGCGGAGCTGGAATGTACCGCACCGGGCTATGCACCCGCACTGGGGACACCGTGCGCTCCACCGCATAACACGGTGCCTGCCCAGTCTCTCTCGGTAAGCACAGGAAGTTGGCTCAGGTCTCCTACCTGGCCTCACCACACCTCCTGTGTGCCCCCCTCCAATACATTTTGAGGGGTGCCTCTTGGGCTTCCTTGCCAGCCGTGTTCCCTCATATCGCCGGCTCCTCTCTCCGGCTGCCTCTGCTCTCCTAGCTGCCTCCACCTGTTCCCATGGAAGGCGATCTTTTCCCGCCAGGATCTCCTCCCATGTGTAGCAACCCTTGCCATCCAATACATCGTCCCATGTCCATTCCTCTTTGCGCCGCTGTTGCTGTTGCCCGTTACCATGCCGCTTGGTCCTGTTGTGGTGGGTGATTCTGTAACGGTTTTCTTGAGTCGAAGACTCATGCAGAATGGCTTCTATTCATGTTTTTTAATAAGACAACTAAACATGAACATAATACAAAACAACAAACGTGGAAAACCTAAACACCCTATCTGGTGCAAACACAGAGACAGGAACAATCACCCACAAACACACAGTGAAACCCAGGCTACCTAAGTATGATTCTCAATCAGAGACTACTAATGACAGCTGCCTCTGATTGAGAACCATACTAGGCCGAAACATAGAAATACCCAAATCATAGAAAAACAAACATAGACTGCCCACCCCAACTCACGCCCTGACCATACTAAATAATGACAAAACAAAGGAAACGTGACAGTTAACACCTCAACTTAATCTAAACCATTTCAAACTTTGAATTTTGGAACAAATATCGAGATTTAGATATTGAGAAACATGGATGAATGTCTAAATCTGACGTCAGACTGTGAGAGCTTGTTGGTACAGTTGAAGTCGGAAGTTTACATACACTTAGGTTGGAGTCAATAAAACTAGTTTTTCAACCACTCCACAAATTTCTTGTTAACAAACTATAGTTTTGGCAAGTCGGGTTAGGACATCTAATTTGTGCATGACACAAGTAATTTTTTCCAACGATTGTTTACAGACAGATTTTTTCACTGTTTCACCAATCCAGTGGGTCAGAAGTTAACATACACTAAGTTGACTGTGCCTTTAAACAGCTTGGAAAATTCCAGAAAATGATTTCATGGCGTTATTAGTTTCTGATAGACTAATTGACATTATTTGAGTCAATTGGAGGTGTGCCTATGGATGTATTTTAAGGCCTACCTTCAAACTCAGTGCCTCTTTGCTTGACATCATGGGAAAATCAAAAGAAATCAGCCAAAACCTCAGAAAACAATGGAAGACCTCCACAAGTCTGGTTCATCCTTGGGAGCAATTTTCAAACGCCTGAAGGTACGACGTTCAGCGGTACAAACAATAGTACAGAAGTATTAATACCATGTGACCACGCTGCCATCATACCACTCAGGAAGGAGACGCGTTCTGTCTCCTAGAGATGAACGTACTTTGGTGCAAAAAGTACAAATCAATCCCAGAACAACAGCAAAGGACCTTGTGAAGATGCTGGAGGAAACAGGTACAAAGTATCTATATCCACAGTAAAACGAGTCAATATATTGACATAACTTGAAAGGCCGCTCAGCAAGGAAGAAGGCACTGCTCCAAAACCGCCATAAATATGCCAGACTATGGTTTGCAACTGCACATGGGAACAAAGATCGTACTTTTTGGAGAAATGTCCTCTGGTCTGATGAAACAAAAATAGAACTGTTTGGCCATAAAAAACACAGTTATGTTTGGAGGAAAAAGGGGGAGGCTTGCATGCCGAAGAACACCATCCCAACCATGAAGCACGGGGGTGGCAGCATCACATTGTGGGGGTGCTTTGCTGCAGGACGGACTGGTGCACTTCACAAAATAGATGGCATCATGAGGTAGGACAATTATGTGGAGGTATTGAAGCAATATCTCAAGACATCAGTCAGGACGTTAAAGCTTGGTTGCAAATGGGTCTTCCAAATGGACAATGACCACAAGCATAATTCCAATGTTGTGGCAAAATGGCTTGAGGACAATAAAGTCAATGTATTGGAGTGGCCATCACAAAACACTGACCTCAATCCCATGGAATATGTGTGGGCAGAAGTGAAAAAGTGTGTGCAAGCAAGGAGGCCTACAAACCTGACTCAGTTACACCAGCTCTGTCAGAAGGAATGGGCCAAAATTCACCCAACTTATTGTGGGAAGCTTGTGGAAGGCTACCCGAAATGTTTGAACCAAGTTAAACTATTTAAAGGCAATGCTACCAAATACTAATTGAGTGTATGTAAACTTCTGACCCACCGGAAATGTAAAAGCTGAAATAAATCTTTCTCTCTACTATTATTCTGACATTTCACATTCTTAAAATAAAGTGGTGATCCTAACTGACCTAAAACAGGGAATTTGTACTTGGATTAAATGTCAGGAATTGTGAAAAACGTCCGACTTCAACTGTATGTTGTCATGTTATTTTTTTACTCGTTATTGTTATTCGTTATTCACTGTTTATTTATTCCTTGTGTCACTACTTTTATATATATTTTTCTAAAATCTTAAGCTCTGCATTGGTGGAAAATTGCCCGTATGAAAGCATTTCATATTTATTGTTGTTCATCTACACCTGTTTTTTTACAAAGCATGTGACAAATAACATTTGATTTGATTTGACACACACAGCAAGGCACTCAGCACACAAAGCAGACAGAGTTGTGAAGAGCAGTATCATTGTTTGACTTGCAACAAAAGACGTCTAATCAGATGGATTTAACTGGCAGGTGAGATGTGAGTGTGGAAGGAACGGGGAAGAGGAGGAGGCATAGAGAGAGAGACGGCTAGAGAATATAAAAGACATATGAAAGGAAAGGAACAGCAGCAGGCCTATCTCTACCTCCCACCTTCCCTGTCACTCTTCCACCCCCCTTTCCTCTCCTCTGTTTCTACACCTAATTAAACCAATCGTCAGTTTCAATTAGCCAGCCTTTCTCCCCCTACACGTCTTGATGCTAAAACTAATTAGTCAATTAGCCAATTAACATGTGAGCAGGTCTTTGTGTTAACAAGGCTTTTACAAGCGGTAGTAACCCTGAAGTAATGACAGACAGTCAGTCTGCTGCAGCCACCTGGGGAACACTTTATACACTAATCCTACACACACACACACGGTGACTCTCTGCTCTGTCCTATGCAGCACTTGACTCTCTTTCAGGCACCAGTTCACAAATCAAACCTATTTGTTTTGTACAGTATAAACATAGACATACACATGCTTAGATAGTGTATATACACACACACACACACACACACACACACACACACACACACACACACACACACACACACACACACACACACACACACACACACACACACACACACACACACACACACACACACACACACACACACACAGTGGTTGTCGGTCCAGCTATAATAATGTGTGTCTGTTCTCTGTCTCCTGTATAAATTACTGAGAGAGTCGTTGTAATGGTTTCTGCTTCAAATAAACACACCCTGAAACACAGACCCCTGCTTCCCCCTGCCCTAAATCATATCTGATAATAGACTACAGTACATTTCCAAACTGCCAATGGATTTGTGTGTGTTTGACAGAGAGAGTGAGAGAGAGAGAGGAGAGAGAGTGTGCGCGAGAGAGATTTTGAGAGAGAACGAGAGAGAGAGACTGTGTCAGTGTTGTGTGAGTTTTGATACATGCCATGTCTCCTCCATCCCAGACACAACAGCTTCCTCACAAAGTTGGTTGGCTGCAGCGAGGGAGGAGGGAGGAGTGATAAATTGATAAGTGGGAGCGGAGAGATGGGGAGTTATGGGTGAGGGAATAAAGTGGGTGCTGTTATGGGTGAGGGTATAAAGTGGGTGCTGTTATGGGTGAGGGTATGGGGAGGGAGGAGATGATGGGATATTTTGGTTTAAGGGGGAGAAGGGGGAAGAGTGGGAGGAAGTCTCAGGAAGAGTTTATCTAGGAGCGGTCTCTGATTGTCAGCAAAGGGCCCAAAAAAGGACCTTTCATTTATATACATACACACACACAAAGCCCTGGCAGCAGAGTTCCCTGTCAGAAAGAGCGCTGGCCTCCTTGGGAAAGTTTATTTTCTTGTGCCGTAGCTCTAAACAATCCCTTAAAAGGGAGCACAAATGTTTATAGACCTTCACAAACCAAACACACACACATACAGCGGAGAGAAAAAGAGGACAAGTGCTTCTGGTGAACAAGTGTGACAGAGGGATGAGGGGGAAGTGGAATGGGAGAAAAGTCTGACATAAACCAGGGATTAAATCACTTCAAACTACAACCGGAATTAGATTATCACAAAAACTAAACAACCCATAATTACATCAATCATGGTTGGGATTCAAACACATACAGTATATCACAGATGGGTGGGTGTGGCTTCATGTCAACATGCCTGTGAGGTAACTACTGTACTGTATTTTTGTTTAAGTCGCGCTAGGAAAAAACTTGGGAGGTATGTGTGCCTTAACATGATGAAAGGAAGCCTCTTTGTAATGTACAATTCTTTGTGTTTTAAAGGCTTATTAAAAGCACTGCTCTCTGCCTACTCAGCCACAGTGTTTTAGTGTAAACACACTCACCTTTTCTCCTTACATGGGCATGCTGCAGAAACACCACAGGCTGTTGATGTGTGAAGGTGTGTGTGTGGAGGTGTGTCATGTATGGGGCAAATATAATGTGTGTGTGTGTGTGTGTGTGTGTGTGTGTGTGTGTGTGCGTGTGTGCGCGTGTTCGCGTGTGCGTGTGTGTGTGTGTGTGTGTGTGTGTGTGTGTGTGTGTGTGTGTGTGTGTGTGTGTGTGTGTGTGTGTGTGTGTGTGTGTGCCGTTCTAAAAGGGTGAGTGGTACTCTAAGATGAAAAGCCAGGTGCTGTATAAACACCCCACTGGAACATTGGGCTTTACTGGGTCACACACACCCACATACACACACACAGACACACACCCACATACACACACACACACACACACCCACATACACACACACAGACAGACACACACAAGTGAGCAAGAATGAGAGAGCTAGAGACAGAGTGAGAGAAAGGGAGAGAGGCAGCAAAGAAAATATATACAGTTGAAGTCGGAAGTTTACATACACTTAGGTTGGAGTCATTAAAACTCGTTTTTTACCCACTCTATACATTTCTCTTAGGGCTAGGGTCCTTTTTCAGAATTTCCGCCTGACTGACGTGCCCAAAGTTAACTGCCTGTTACTCAGGCCCAGAAGCCAGGATATGCATATAATTGGTATCATTGGATAGAAAACACTTTGAAGTTTGTATGTACGTGACTATAACACAATTGATATGGTAGCCAAAAATCCAAAGAAAAACCAACCTCATTTTCTTTTTTGAGATGCCATGCTCTTTCAATAGAAAACTATGGGTCCTATACAATTCCAGCTCCCAGATTGCAATTCCTATGGCTTCCACTAGATGTCAATAGTCTTTCGTCAATGTTTCAGGCTTGTTTCTTCCAAAACGAGGAAGAATTTAGAGTTTTTGTACCAGGAGTCACAGTTGGAAATCAGTCTGTGGACGCGCAACGAAAAGGACGCTCACTTGCTAATTCTACTTTTCTATTAAACATACTTCTTTCAGTATGAAATATTATAGTTATTTCCATTTTAGGGTACCTGAGGATTAAATAGAAACTTAATTTGAGTTGTTTTAACAAAGTTTAGCGGTAACGTTTTGGATTCCTTTGTCTGCATGTTGAACGAGTGGATTACTGATATCGATGGCGCCAACTAAACTGACTTTTTGGGATATAAAGATGGTATGCTTTCGCTGTAAAGCCTATTGTAAATAGGACAATTGTTACGGTTTTCTTCCGTCGAAGGAGAGTCGGACCAAAATGCAGCGTGGTAATTTTGATACATGTTTAATAATGATGAAACACGAACAATACAAAAACAACAAATGGAATGTGAAAACCTATACAGCCTATCTGGTGACAACTAACACAGAGACAGGAACAATCACCCACGAAATACTCAAAGAATATGGCTGCCTAAATATGGTTCCCAATCAGAGACAACGAAAATCACCTGACTCTGATTGAGAACCGCCTCAGGCAGCCATAGACTATGCTAGACACCCCACAAAAACCCCAAGACAAAAACGCACCACAAAAACCCATGTCACACCCTGGCCTGACCAAATAAATGAAGACAAACATAATATACTTCGACCAGGGCGTGACAGAACCCCCCCCTCTAAGGTGCAGACTACCGGACGCACATCAAAACAATAGGGAGGGTCCGGGTGGGCGTCTGTCCATGGTGGCGGCTCCGGCACGGGACGTGGACCCCACTCTATCAATGTCTTAGTTCCTCCCCCTCGCGTCCTAGGATAGTCCACCCTCGCCGCCGACCATGGCCTAGTAGTCCTCACCCAGAACCCCACTGGACTGAGGGGCAGCTCGGGACTGAGGGGCAGCTCGGGACTGAGGGGCAGCTCGGGACTGAGGCAGCTTGGGACTGAGGGGCAGCTCGGGACTGAGGGGTAGCTCGGGACTGAGGGGTAGCTCGGGACTGAGGGGAAGCTCAGCACTGAGGGGAAGCTCAGGCAGGTAGTTGGATCCGGCAGATCTTGGCTGGCTGGCGGATCTGGAAGAGTCTGGTTGACTGGCAGATCTGGAAGAGTCTGGTTGACTGGCGGATCCTGGCAGACTGACGTATCTGGAAGCGTCTGGCTGACTGGCGGATCTGGAAGAGTCTGGCTGACTGGCAGATCTGGAAGAGTCTGGCTGACTGGCAGATCTGGAAGAGTCTGGCTGACTGGCGGATCCTGGCAGACTGACGGATCTGGCTGCTCCATGCTGACTGGCGGCTCTGGCTGCTCCACGCTGACTGGCGGCTCTGGCTGTTCCATGTAGACTGACAGCTCTGGCGGCTTCTTCCAGACTGGCAGCTCTGGCGGCTCCGTGCAGACTGGCAGCCCCTTGCAGACTGGCAGCTCCTTGCAGACTGGCAGCTCCTTACAGACTGGCAGCCCTGGCTGCTCCATGCAGACTGACATCTCTGGCTGCTCCATGCAGACTGACAGCTCTGGCTGCTCCATGCAGACTGACAGCTCTGGCTGCTCCATGCAGACTGGCAGCTCTGGCTGCTCCATGCAGACTGGCAGCTCTGGCTGCTCCATGCAGGCTGGCAGCTCTGACTGCGCTGAACAGGCAGGAGACTCCAGCAGCGCTGTAGAGGAGGAAGGCTCTGGCAGCGCTAGACAGGCGGGAGACTCCGGACGCGCAGGAGAGGAGGAAGGCTCCGGCAGCGCTGAACAGGCGGGAGACTCCGGCAGCGCAGCAGAGGAGGAAGGCTCTGGCAGCGCTAAACAGGCGGGAGACTCCGACAGCGCTAAACAGGCGGGAGACTCCGACAGCACTGGAGAGGAGAAAGGCTCTGGCAGCGCTGAACAGGCGGGAGACTCCGACAGCGCTAAACAGGCGGGAGACTCCGACAGCACTGGAGAGGAGAAAGGCTCTGGCAGCGCTGAACAGGCGAGGCGCACTGAAGGCCTGGTGCGTGGTGCTGGCACTGGTGGTACTGGGCCGAGGACACGCACAGGAAGCCTGGTGCGGGGAGCTGCCACCGGAGGACTGGTGTGTGAAGGTGGCACAGGATGGACCGGACCGTGAAGGTGTACTGGAGAGCCTGAGAGCAGGGCTGGCACAGGACGTGCAAGGCTAGGTAGGTACACAGGAGGCCTAGTGCGTGAGGCTGGCACAATTTTCACCAGCCGACTAACACGCACCTCAGGACGAGTATGGAGCGCTGACCCAGGTGCCATTAAATCCCCGACACATTCCGTCGGGCGAATATCGTACTTAAAGCACCAAACTAGCAACTCCCTCATAACTCTATCCTCCACTTTCCCCATTAACTCCTTCACAGTCTCTGCTTTACTCACCTCCAACACCGGCTCTGGTTCTAGTCTCCTCCTTGGCTCCTCACGATAAACAGGGGGAGTTGGCTCAGGTCTGAACCCTGACTCTGCCACACTCTCCCTGAGCCTCCCCCCCCCCCCACCCCAATACATTTATGGGGCTGACTCTCGGGCTTCCATCCGCGTCGCCGTGCTGCCTCTTCATACCAGCGCCTCTCCGCTTTCGCCGCCTCCAGTTCTTCTTTGGGGCGGCGATATTCTCCAGGCTGTGCCCAGGGTCCTTTTCCGTCCAATATCTCCTCCCAAGTCCAGAAGTCCTTTGATCGCTGCTCCTCACGATAAACAGGGGGAGTTGGCTCAGGTCTGAACCCTGACTCTGCCACACTCTCCCTGAGCCTCCCCCCAAGACATTTTTGGGGCTGACTCTCGGGCTTCCTTCTGCGCCGCCGTGCTTTTCTCTTCAACTCCATTCTCCTATAGCCCTCTTCGCACTGCTCCAGCGAATCCCAGGCGGGCTCCGGCACTCTCTCTGGGTCGACCGCCCACCTGTCTATTTCCTCCCAAGTCGTAGCTCCTGCTGCCGCTGCCTGTCACCACGCTGCTTGGTCCTGGTGTGGTGGGTGAATCTGTTACGGTTTTCTTCCGTCGAAGGAGAGTCGGACCAAAATGCAGCGTGATAATTTTGATACATGTTTAATAATGATGAAACACGAACAATACAAAAACAACAAACGGAATGTGAAAACCTATACAGCCTATCTGGTGACAACTAACACAGAGACAGGAACAATCACCCACGAAATACTCAAAGAATATGGCTGCTTAAATATGGTTCCCAATCAGAGACAATGAAAATCACCTGACTCTGATTGAGAACCGCCTCAGGCAGCCATAGACTATGCTAGACACCCCACAAAAACCCCAAGAGAAAAACGCACCATGTCACACCCTCGCCTGACCAAATAAATGAAGACAAGCATAATATACTTCGACCAGGGCGTGACAACAATGCAGATAAATTAACAAGAATTTAAGCTTTTAACCGATATGAGATAGTCGTATGTTCATAAATGTGTAATTTTACGATTATTTATTTGAATTGCGCGCCCTCCAATTTCACCTGATGTTGTCGACAGGTGTGCCACTGACGGGACGCCTAGCCCTAACCTAACAAACGATAGTTTTGGCAAAATCGGTTAGGACTTACTTTGTTCATGACACAAGACATTTTTCCAACAATTGTTTAAAGACAGATTATTTCACTTATAATTCACTGTATCATAATTCCAGTCGGTCAGAAGTTTACAAACACTAAGTTGACTGTGCCTTTAAACAGCTTGGAAAATTCCAGAAAATTATGTCTAGGCTTTAGAAGCTTCTGATAGGCTAATTGACATCATTTGAGTCAATTGGAAGTGTACCTGTGGATGTATTTCAAGGTCTACCTTCAAACTCAGTGCCTCTTTGCTTGACATCATGGGAAAATCAAAAGAAATCAGCCAAGACCTTTTGTAGACCTCCACAAGTCTGGTTCATCCTTGGGAGGAATTTCCAAACGCCTGAAGGTGCCACATTAATCTGTACAAACAATAGTACAGAAGTATAAACACCATGGGACCACACAGTCGTCATACCGCTCAGGAAGGAGACGAGTTCTGTCTCCTAGAGATGGAAAAGTGCAAATCAATCCCAGACCAACAGCAAAGGACCTTGTGAAGATGCTGGAGGAAACAGGTACAAAAGTATCTACATCCACATTAAAACAAGTCCTATATCGACATAACCTGAAAGGCTGCTCAGAAAAGAAGGATCCACTGCTCCAAACCGTCATTAAAACCTGTTAGGGCTAGCCCTGATTACTGCCCCTTCTGGAGGAATTCGGTACCCATATAAAACATGATACATTTTTGTCAAAAGTTGCTAATATATGCATATAAAAAATATTATCGAATAGAAAACACTCTAAAGCTTCTAAAACCGTTTAAATTTTGTCTCTATGTAAAGCAGAAGTGTCAGGGCATGCATTCTCCCAAAGTCTGTCTTGTAATGGAAAAAGTTGCCACCACTTTGACGTCATCGTATACACACTTACCAAGCAGTTATAACCATGGGAACAGTTTCTACGTCTTCAGCGCGAAGCCTGCTTTCGATGAGGCGTGTAACTGTGAGAATCGCGCGCTCACGAGACGTTCAGCGTGCCGAAAGGTCTCGGTCACGCAAAAAAAAAGTTTACCCAATGCGCGCTGTGAAGTTTTTCTCTCTTTTCCTCAGGATCGATTGAACAACGTGTGTGTGTCTGTTCGCCCTCACAATTGCTGTAGACCTTTATAACATGTTAAGGCTTAATTATGAACATAGTTTGACAAGTTTACTCGACATATAATGTATACTTTCGACGTTTTGGTGCGCATCCACTATAAATTTGCATACATTTTGACCGAAATGTGGCTAGTTTGAGAACCGAAAGACACAGACTTGAAAACTGAACGCTAACTTGGTGAGTATTAACCCTTCCAGGTCTTCTGATGGAAGAACAGCAACGGTAAGGGAATATTTATGTGTTAATTTTGGGTTTCTGTCGACTCCAAGATAGATCAGTCATTATGCTAAATGGGAGCGCCGACTCCCTATTATAGCCTAGTGAACGCAAAATGGAACGTTAAAAATAAATGTAACACAGCGATTGCATTTAGAAGAAGTTTATCTTGCTATACATATGTAAAACATGCATATTTAGTCAAAGTTTATGATGTGTATTCCTTGTTAGCTGACGTTATCTGCCGGAGCTATTTCATTTCTCCTGACATTGCAGTAGCATTTTTTGAACGATGCGTCATTGTAAACAGAGATTTATGGATATATATTGCAGATTATTGAAAAAAAAATGAATGTACTGTGTAACATGTTATATTACTGTCATCTGATGAAGATTTCAAAAGGTTAGTGAAATGATTTTTCTTTTAATCCTGCGTTTGTTGATTGCATATTTTTTCCTACTTGGCTATGCTAATGAGGTATGTCTGCAGTGGTGGTTGGACATAAATATGTGCTATGTTTTCGCCGTAACACATTTTAGAAATCTGACTTGCTGGGTAGATAAACAACTTGTTTATCTTTCATTTGAGCTATTTTTCTTGTTAATGTGTGGAGGTTAAATATTTTTAGGATTATTTCTTGCGTTCCATGCGGCACCTTCCAGCTGAACGTGGGGGGGAAAGTTCCCAGCTGGGTCTCAAGATCCCTGTGAAGTTAACCAGTTTTGCATTAGGGGGCGCTATTAAATTTTTTGGATGAAAAACGTTCCCGTTTTAAACAAGATATTTTGTCACAAAAAGATGCTCGACTATTTATATAATTGACAGCTTTGGAAAGAAAACACTGACGTTTCCAAATCTGCAAAGATATTATCTGTGAGTGCCACAGAACTGATGCTACAGGCGAAACCAAGATGAAATTTCAAACAGGAAATGCCCCAGATTTTGAATGCGCTTTGTTCCAATGTCTCCTTATATGGCTGTGAATGCGCAAGGAATGAGCCTACACTTTCTGTCGTTTCCCCAGGGTGTCTGCAGCATTGTGACGTATTTGTAGGCATATCATTGGAAGATTGACCATAAGAGACTACATTTACCAGGTGTCCGCTTGGTGTCCCCCGTCGAAATTATTGCGTAATCTCCAGCTGCATGCATTTTTCCATGTGGTTTAGAGGAGAAACCACTTCCACGAATGATATATCATCGAATAGATATGTGAAAAACACCTTGAGGATTGATTCTAAACAACGTTTGCCATGTTTCTGTCGATATTATGGAGTTAATTTGGAAAAAAGTTTGGCGTTATAATGACTGAATTTTCGTTTTCTTTTCTTAGCCAAACGTGATGAACAAAACGGAGCGGTTTCTCCTACACAAATAATATTTTTGGAAAAACTGAACATTTGATATCTAACTGAGAGTCTCCTCATTGAAAACATCTGAAGTTCTTCAAAGGTAAATGATTTTATTTCAATGCTTTTCTTGTTTTTGTGAAAATGTTGCCTGCTGAAAGCTAGGCTTAATGCTATGCTAGCTATCAATACTCTTACACAAATGCTTGTTTAGCTATGGTTGAAAAGCATATTTTGAAAATCTGAGATGACAGTGTTGTTAATAAAAGGCTAAGCTTGAGAGCCAATATATTTATTTCATTTCATTTGCGATTTTCATGAATAGTTAACGTTGCGTTATGCTAATGAGCTTGAGGCTATACTTACGATCCCGGATACGGGATTGCTCGTAGCAAGAGGTTAAAAAGCCAGACTACGGCTTGCAACTGCACACGGGGACAAAGATAGTACTTTTTGGAGAAATGTCCACTGGTCTGATTAAACAAAAATAGAACTGTTTGGCCATAATGACCATCATTATGTTTGGATGAAAAGGGGAAGGCTTGCAAGCTGAAGAAAACCATCCCAACCATGAAGCACGGGGGTGGCAGCATCATGTTGTGGGGGTGCTTTGCCGCAGGAGGGACTGGTGCACTTCTCAAAATAAATGGCATCATGAGGTAGGAAAATTATGTGTATATTGAAGCAACATCTCAAGACATCAGTCAGGAAGTTAAAGCTTGGTTGCAAATGGGTCTTCCAAATGTACAATGACCACAAGCATACTTCCAAAGTTGTGCCAAAATGGTTTGAGGACAACAAAGTCAAGGTATTGGAGTGGCCATCACAAAACCCTGACCACAATCCCATTTTAAAAAATTGTGTGAGCACAGAAGCCTACAAACCTGACTCAGTTACACCAGCTCTGTCAGGAGGAATGGGCCAAAATTCACCCAACTTATTGTGGGAAGATTGTGGAAGGCTACCCAAAACGTTTGACCCAAGTTAAACAATGTAAAGGCAATGCTACCAAATACTAATTGAGTGTATGTAAACTTCTGACCCACTGGGAATGTGATGAAAGAAATAAAAGCTGAAATACATTTTTCTCTCTACTATTATTCTGAGATTTCACATTCTTAAAATAAAGTGGTGATCCTAATTGACCAAAGACAGGGAATTGTTACTAGGATTAAATGTCAGGAATTGTGAAAAACTGAGTTGAAATATATTTGGCTAAGGTGTATGTAAACTTCCAACTTCAACTGTAGGTACATGTATAATATATCATCCAAACACTAAAAATATCTGAACCTATCTGAAAGTGAATGTTCAGAAACACATATTATATCAAAGGGCTTTAGAAGTATGATCTTATGAAAACGTTAATGAGATCTGTGGCTGACACTGAATGTCTGACACTCTATCTAAAAGGCCTTGTGGTCATGCATGGTACCACTTGTGTTTTACATGGTGAAACTATTCATTACTTTCAAAGTGATGACACAGAAAGAAACAGGACTTGCTTCTGACTGCACTGAGACGTTATGAAGTTAGTTATCCCTATCTGAGTCCAGACACAGCAGAGGGCTGAGGTTCTAGTGTTTTTATAGCCTACAGAAGGCAGAGCCCCACTGCACTGGATAATGTCATGTTCTTCATGACACACACACACACGCTCACGCACACGCACACACACACACACACACACACACACACACACACACACACACACACACACACACACATACACATACACACACCGTCTGACACTGGAAGCTCTCAGGGCACTGAACACTCAGATTACGAATGGATGACCATGACAAATGTACAGGTTTATCTCTTCTTACACTCTCTTTGTTTCTCTCTCACTCTCTCTTTCTCCCCGCCCCTCTCTCTCGCTCTCTCTTTACCGCCAGCTCAATGATACTTTTTCAATCCCACTCCCTCTCTCCCTCTAAGCTCTAGAGAGTCGGGGAGAGAATAGAACTGTGATTAAGTTGATACATTGCAGATAATAAAAACCTCCCGTTTGGAGGGAGAGTCTCTTCTCTTCCGCTCCCTCTCACTTCCTCTCTCTCTGCTTTGGGCAGTGTGGACGGGGCTAGTGAGACAGAAAAAGGATGGTTGGATGATTTGAAAAGACAAAGTGACATGGGTCATTTGAAGAATGTGTAAAAACAGATGTTCTACACACAGCTCCTCATATGGACTCCTGACTTACTGCTTAATGGAGCCATTCAAATTTCAGACAAGGATAGACTTGTTTTGAAATGCAACGATTTCATGAATTTCTTGTTTAAAACATATTATAAGTTACTGCTTGATTCTGATAAAGTGAGGTCTTAAGAGGGAAGAGCTTTAGCCGAAATGTGGCCTGCCTCCGTCAGAGTGTCTATGGCTAAGCATCAGTTTTACTGGGGGAGGTTGGCATGTTTTCCTGTGATTAATTCTGTTGTTGTTTTGTCTGACTTATTTTTATGAGCAGTAATGTTTGTCACTGTTTTTTAATAGCCTGTGTTTTTTATTAACTTGGTGGCATTGTTGTTAAGTATCTGTCTGAATAACAACTGAACCCAAACAGCCTTCTAAAGGCAGAAACATTAACGTCCAGACACTGACACTAAAAAGACGACAACACTCTGTTTCTGGTAAAGCAGTGTCCAGTGAGTCACTCTTCTTCTCTATTCCTCCCTCCGTCTTTTTATCACTCCTTCACTCACATAGAGAAGACCAACACGCACGCACGCGAGAGAGAAGTCCCGTTCCTGGCCATTGCAGCTGTCTACATATTCTACCCTCAGATACTCTCTGCTCCAGTCACACTCTGTAGTAGCTATAGAAACTTGCTGTACACCACGTGTCCATTAGGCCAAACCACAGCCTTGTCTAACAGGGGAGAGAAGGGGAGAATGGGAGATGATGAGGGACAGAAGCAAAGGGGGGAGGGGGAAGAGATGGGGGAGAAGGGGAGAGGAAGTAGAGGGCTAAACAGAGACGTTAGCCCTGCCTCAGAGTGGAATCTAGAGTGTTATTGGTGGAGTCAGAGGTAACATGATAAGGAGGGACGGTGCTGTACTGAAGGAAATCTCAATCATCACCTGCCACTCTCATTCTATAGTATCAATCATTGAGGCTTAAGGACACCCCGCTGTGACCTTAATCCTAACACCTAACCCTCTAAATGTTCAAACCAAAATGTATCCCTGACACCCACATTCATTGAGACATCTTACCTTAAACTCACAACAAATATGACACTGCAAAAGAGGGTTGAACACACATGTGCGCACTTGAACACACATGCGCACATGCACGCACGCACGCACTCACACACACACACACACACACAGAAAGAAGGAGAGACATATACTAAATGGTCCAGTAGAAACCCTGGGGGAAATGAGGCGCTGCAGTGCTCTTCTCTTCTGCCAAGGAACACTTTGTTCCTGTACAACATAAACATTCTGATTTATCTCAACGGCCCTCATTCACTACAGCCTGTTCTCTTCCCCATCTCCTCTTTTTCACCAACCTCTCCTCTCCAGGTTATTACAGACAAACAGTATGTGTATGACACTGGGGAATCCCACTTTCCCACACAAACACTCACAACCAGGTCCCTACACACACAGACACATGAATGCCAGGGGCTGGGGTTGAACATAGCGGGCTAAGTACAGGTCAGAAAGAGAGAGGCAGGAAGGGTGAGAGGGGAGAGAGAGAGGGAGGGAGCAAAAGGAGAGAGAGTAAGAAAGAGAGACCAATAGATACAATTAAAGAGTGCCCATGATGCAGAACCAAGAATAGGACACACTTAACTCGGGATACTTGGACAGACAAGCCAACATTCTCTTTCTGTCTCTCTCTCTTCCCTCCCTGACATTCCTTTTATTCTCTCTCTCAGGACTGGAGTTTGATGGTTTCCGCTGATTCCGCCATCACAGGCAGACTGACAGTTGACATTTTCTCTTCTTTAATACATGTCTTGTTCCTTTCTTTTGCTATCCCCTCCTTAGATGGTCAAAGTATTGTCAAAGAGAGTGGGAGGGAGGGGGAGGGACTGAGGCCTCTCATACTCTTCATCCATCCCTGGTATTTCAAAGGGAGAGAGGGGAGTAAGGAGGAGAGGAGTGAGGCGTTGGGAGACCAGGTAGGGAGAGATGACAGGTACTGTACATTGATGTGTACAGTACATACAGTTGAAGTCTGAAGTTTACATACACCTTAGCCAAATATATTTCAACTCTGTTTTTCACAATTCCTGACATTTAATCCTAGTAAAAATTCCCTGTCTTAGGTCAATTAGGATCACCACTTTATTTTAAGAATCTGAAATGTCAGAATAATAGAAGAGAGAATGATTTAATTCAGCTTTTATTTCTTTCATCACATTCCCAGTGGGTCAGAAGTTTACATACACTCAATTAGTATTTGGTAGCATTGCCTTTAAATTGTTTAACTTGGGTCAAACGTATTGGGTAGCCTTCCACAAGCATCAAATCAAATCAAAATCAAATCGAATTGATTTATATAGCCCTTCGCACATCAGCTGATATCTCAAAGTGCTGTACAGAAACCCAGCCTAAAACCCCAAACAGCAAGCAATGCAGGTGTAGAAGCACGGTGGCTAGGAAAAACTCCCTAGAAAGGCCAAAACCTAGGAAGAAACCTAGAGAGGAACCAGGCTATGTGGGGTGGCCAGTCCTCTTCTGGCTGTGCCGGGTGGAGATTATAACAGAACATGGCCAAGATGTTCAAATGTTCATAAATGACCAGCATGGTCGAATAATAATAAGGCAGAACAGTTGAAACTGGAGCAGCAGCACGGTCAGGTGGACTGGGGACAGCAAGGAGTCATCATGTCAGGTAGTCCTGGGGCATGGTCCTAGGGCTCAGGTCCTCCGAGAGAGAGAAAGAAAGAGAGAAGGAGAGAATTAGAGAACGCACACTTAGATTCACACAGGACACCGAATAGGACAGGATAAGTACTCCAGATATAACAAACTGACCCTAGCCCCCCGACACATAAACTACTGCAGCATAAATACTGGAGGCAAGAGGGGTCAGGAGACACTGTGGCCCCATCCGAGGACACCCCCGGACAGGGCCAAACAGGAAGGATATAACCCACAATAAGTTGGGTGAATTTTGGCCCATTCCTCCTGACAGAGCTGGTGTAACTGAGTTAGGTTTGTAGGCCTCCTTGCTCACACACGCTTTTTCAGTTCTGCCCACAAATTTTTATAGGATTGAGGTCATGGCTTTGTGATGGCCACTCCAATACCTTGACTTTGTTGTCCTCAAGCTATTTTGCCACAACTTTGGAAGTATGCTTGGGGTCATTGTCCATTTGGAAGACCCATTTGCGACCAAGCTTTAACTTCCTGACTGATGTCTCGAGATGTTGCTTCAATATATTCACATAATTTTCCTACCTCATGATGCTTCACGTTTGGGATGGTGTTCTTTGGCTTGCAAGCCTCCCACTTTTTCCTCAAAACATAACAATGGTCATTATGACAAAACAGTTCTATTTCTTTTTCATCAGACCAGTGGTCTTTTCTCCAAAAAGTATGATCTTTGTCCCCATGTGCAGTTGCAAACCGTAGTCTGGCTTTTTAATGGCGGTTTTGGAGCAGTGGATTCTTCCTTGCTGAGCAGCCTTTCAGCTTATGTTGATATATGACTCGTTTTACTGATACTCATAGCAGATGCTAAATACTCTCTTTCTCTCTCTCTCAATTCAATTAGATTTATTGGCATGATGTAACAATGTACATATTGCCTAAGCTTACTTTGGAGATTTACAATAATTAAAATAATAATAATCAATATTGTCTGTCAACGGAACAAGAGTAACAACAATAATCAAGACTTAAAATAACCATACACATAACAATAAGCATAGAGGACATGTTGGTCTGTCAGACACTGTCCCTCATCTTATGGCAGGCAGCAATATAGTGCGCTGCCAACCCACAGCTCTCTGCGTCCTCTCCCAACAGGACGGGTAGCCTACTCTCATCAGAGAGGTCTTTGAAACCATGTTTTATATTTTTGACAATTTGTCAGGAAATGCAGCTCTGTCTCAGGTTCTGCTGTCCCTCTCTCTCTCTCTCTCTCTCTCTCTCTCTCTCACTCTCCCTCTGACCTCTTTCTCTTTCTCTCTATTCTCGCTATTCTCTCTCTCTCCTTCACCCCCTCCTTTCCTGACCCCCTCTCCTTTTACTCTCTCCTCTCACACGTGTGAGGATTTCTGTGATGCGAGACACAGCCGCTGTAATCGAATTTGTCCATGTGGAAAAACAATACAAGCTAGAAAATACTTAATGCCAGCTATTTTGTATACATGTCAGATTGTATGAGTGTAAAGCTAAATTGGGGCCATTTGCGAGATGGGGGAGAGGAGAGGAGAATGAAAGAAAGGGAAGAATGCACAGAGGCATGAATCCTGTTTGCATGTATACACAAAGCCCTGCAGGGTTATTTAGGGTGAAGGTGCTTATACCAGCTTTATGTCCACACTTTATGTCCACACAAACACACACACACACACACACACACACACACACACACACACACACACACACACACACACACACACACACACACACACACACACACACACACACACACACACACACACACACACACACACACACACACACACACACACACAGGCACACACATGTTAATGAGATAGAGGCAGAATTTCAAAGCATAACACCTTAATGTTCGTCTCATTCTCCGTACATGTAAGAGGAGGCTTCAGGTTCAGGTTTAGAACTGAAATAGTCAGGAGAGAATCCATCCTATTACCTCTGGAGGGAGACATTATGTCCAGATGATACACACTAAGAGGACTTTTACAACTCAAACCAGCCATGCTACACTCTCAGAGCTGCTGGCCCACTGGTTTGGTTATAACACTTTCTGATTCATTACTTCCACTGATTGTTTAGATAGTTCAAACACCAGGTTACTCAGTATTGAGAAGGAAAACCAGCAGACAAAGTGACCCTGGAGGACTGGACTTTTTACTTATTGACTTGTGGTGGAGACCTGATCAGATGCTGAGAGGGGAAATCACATTGACTTTGTAGAGAAATATACACCTGCTGACCAGCTGCCACAAAACTGATCACACATACACACACACACACACCTGAATATCTCCGTGTGTCATGGGCTTCACGGCTTAAATGGATCTGTTATAAGGCAGTGTGTGTGTGTGTGTGTGTGTGTGTGTGTGTGTGTGTGTGTGTGTGTGTGTGTGTGTGTGTGTGTGTTAGCTATCTGCACTGTCCAGTGTGTGTAAGATTGCTCTGAGGTCCCTGGACGGGGGTTAATAATGACTTTCCCAACATTTAAGGTTCGGGTTCAGTTTAGGGATTAACTCTGAAATTGTAAGGTTAAGCATTAACTCTGAATGGTAAGGGTTAAGGTCTGGGATAGGTTGAAAACCTCAAAAACAACCTATTGCTGGATTCAAACTTGCAACCCTTGGAATCAGAGGCAGATGCTTACGCCCATCCGCTATCCCAGTCCACAATGCACTATCAAAACCAAAATCTACTTGAAGGTAACAGCGCTCACTGTTGCCCCTAGTGGACAGTTTCCACATCATCTCCCGACGTCCTCAGACATGGATAGACGTCGAATACTGACTTGTATCACGGGTGACCTGGCTGAGATTGGGGTTAATAATGACTTTAAAAGAGAAGGACACAGGGAATGAACAGACAGATTTATCCGTCTATTGGAGGAAGGGAGAGAGAATAAGAGGTGACGGCCCTGGGTATTGATGGTAGGAGTAGGAGGAGGAGAGACGGACCAGGAGAGAAAAAATTGGGAAGAAAGTGAGAAGGAGCAGAGGAGAGCTGGGGGAATAACTGACCTCTTTCTACCTCACATCAAAAGGAGTAACAGAGAGCGATAGAGAGAGAGAATCTGAAGTCAAATGTCTGTTTGCTGACGATCTGGTACTTCTGTCTCCAACCAAGGAGGGCCTACAGCAGCACCTACTGTAGATCTTCTGCACAGATTCTGTCAGACATAGGACCTGTCTGTCAATCTTAATAAGAAAAAAATGTGTTCCAAAAAGGTCCAGTTGACAGGACCACGAATACAAATTCCATCTAGACACCGTTGCCCTAGAGCACACAAAAACCTATACATACCTCGACCTAAACATCAGCGCCACAGGTAACTTCCACAAAGCTGTGAACGATCTGAGAGACAAGGCAAGAAGGGCCTTCTACTCCATCAAAAGGAACCTAAAATACTTGAATCAGTTATAGAACCCATTCCCCTTTATGGTTGTGAGGTCTGGGGTCTGCTCACCAACCAAGAACTCACAAAATGGGACAAAAACCACACTGAGTGTCTGTATGCATGACCATATTAGAGACACATATTTCCCTCATATTACACAGACCCACAAAGAATTCTAATTTTGATCAACTCCCATATCTACTGGGTGAACTACCACAGTGTGCATCACAGCAGCAATATGTGTGACCTTTTGACACAAGAAAAGGGCAAGCAGTGAAGAACAAACACCATTGTAAATACAACCCATATTTATGTTTATTTATTTTCCCTTTTGTACTTTAACTATTTGCACATCATTATAACATGGTAAATAGACATAATATGACATTTGAAATGTGTCTATTCCTTTGAAACTTGTGAGTGTGATCTTTACCTTACATTTTGTATTGTTTATTTCACTTTGTTTATTAACTATTTCATTTGCTTTGGCAATGTAAACATATGTTTCCTATGCCAATAAAACCCTTTGAATTTAATTGATTTGAGAGAGAGTGAGAGCGGGAGGGAGGGAGGGAGAGAGAGAGAGAGAGAGAGAGAGAGAGAGAGAGAGAGAGAGAGAGAGAGAGAGAGAGAGAGAGAGAGAGAGAGAGAGAGAGAGAGAGAGAGAGAGAGAGAGAGAGGGGTTGTGTGTTGTTAGTCATCAATGAGAAAGATTACTACACATGTTTACCTCTCTTTTGCTTTCTCTCTCTCTAGAGGCCTCTGGCTCTCACTTTCTCTAGCCTACTTCTCCATCAGATGAGGTCGTTCTCTCTTTCTGAGGATGTCCCACTCTCTCTCCCCTCTTTCTCTGCCATCCGTCTGTCCGCCCGTCCGTCCGTGGGATGTGTTAAAGCCAATCCCCTAATATAGGAAGAGGAAGCACTTATACATATTCATGATAGGAAGCTAGTAATTAGTGAACACCCCTCCCCACCGGACTCAGACACACACACGAACACACGAACACACACGAACACACACATGAACACACACACGCGAACACACACACGAACACGAACACACACACGTCGCCCTCATGCATATGGATAACCTTGGCCTGGCAATCAAAGACAGAGGCAGTGGAGGGCATTCCCCATTAACACACACAGCCACATTTGATGGCACAGATAACAGCCCTGCCACTCACACATACACGCACACTCCTGAGCATGCACAAACATGTAGACTCAGTATAGCCAGAGGGGAGAAGGGGATAGAGAGAAAGGATCTCTTTGGCTTTCTTCTCTCACATAGTGGTGAACCCACACACAAACACACACTGGCAACCTAGCGTCATTATTGCATCAGGCATGAAAAGGCCCACTGAGGCCTGTTCAAGAGCCTACCCTCCACTCTGTATCCGACAGACCCCGCATCCCCCTAAAACACACACACACACAGCATACACTCATTCACATGGAGCACAGGAAATTCACACACTGACACATATTTTGCCAGTAGTGAAATACAACTGATCCCCCTCACTGTAGTCCAGAAGGTTGTAGTAGCCACATGGGATAAAGTGGCAATAAGAAATGTGTGTTATTGCGTTTGTGTGTAAGTGTGTGCATGCACGTGTTTGTGTGAAAGTGTGTGTGACAGAGTGTCCCCCGAACACTTACTGACTTCAAACAGAAAGACAGTTCGCAGCCAACAACACCAGTGGGGAGGATGAGAAGAGAGATGGAAAGAGGGAGGAGGAGGGAGAGAGGGACATGTCTCACTCGTCTCTCTATCTTTTTTTACCCCCTTTTTCTCCCCAATTTCGTGGTATCCAACGGACTCTGGAGAGACAAAGGTCGAGAGCCATGCGTCCTCCGAAACATAACCCAACCAAGCCGCACTGCTTCTTAACACAGCGCGCATCCAACCCGGAAGCCAGCCGCACCAATGTGTCGGAGGAAACACCGTGCACCTGGTGACTTGGTTAGCGTGCACTAGACCCGGCCTGCCACAGGAGTCACTAGTGTGCGATGACACAAGGATATCCCTATCGGCCAACCCCTCCCTAACCCGGACGACGCTAGGCCAAAGAGCCTGGGCTCGAACCCAGTGCCTTAGACCAATGCACCACCCAGGAGGCCTCTTCTCTCTATCTTAATACAGATCTCCATATGACAGAGTCTGGGAGAAAGGGAGGGACAGGAAGGTAGGGAGAAGTGAGAGAGGTAGAGACAAAGGAAGTAGGGAGAGAAGAGGAAGTGAACGGTGGCCCGTTCCTGTAGGTTCATGCTCTACAACATCCGCAGAGTACGACCCTGCCTCACACAGGAAGCGGCGCAGGTCCTAATCCAGGCACTTGTCATCTCCCGTCTGGATTACTGCAACTCGCTGTTGGCTGGGCTCCCTGCCTGTGCCATTAAACCCCTACAACTCATCCAGAACGCCGCAGCCCGTCTGGTGTTCAACCTTCCCAAGTTCTCTCACGTCACCCCGCTCCTCCGCTCTCTCCACTGGCTTCCAGTTGAAGCTCGCATCCGCTACAAGACCATGGTGCTTGCCTACGGAGCTGTGAGGGGAACGGCACCTCAGTACCTCCAGGCTCTGATCAGGCCCTACACCCAAACAAGGGCACTGCGTTCTTCCACCTCTGGCCTGCTCGCCTCCCTACCACTGAGGAAGTACAGTTCCCGCGCAGCCCAGTCAAAACTGTTCGCTGCTCTGGCCCCCCAATGGTGGAACAAACTCCCTCACGACGCCAGGACAGCGGAGTCAATCACCACCTTCCGGAGACACCTGAAACCCCACCTCTTTAAGGAATACCTAGGATAGGATAAAGTAATCCTTCTCACCCCCCTTAAAAGACCTAGATGCACTATTGTAAAGTGGCTGTTCCACTGGATGTCATAAGGTGAAAGCACCAATTTGTAAGTCGCTCTGGATAAGAGCGTCTGCTAAATGACTTAAATGTAAATGTAAATGAAGTAAAGAAGAAGTAGAAGGATGATGATGATGAAGTTTGTCACACACACTGTTATGTTTTATTGGTACATGTCACGTAGAGTAGGCCAAAAGACTAAACTGAAAAACCTAACCTCTATCAAATAAAAAGATGGCGGAGCCGAAAAAGTACTTCTGTGCTTCAGGGTGTTTATTTACATAGTGAATCCGGAAGGAAAACAACAGTACTGCCATCCAAAGTATACATTATGGGGACAGCTTAAAAACAATGCTGCCCCATCAACAGCTCAAACCAAAATGGTTCCCCCCTTGAACTGAAAGAGAGGCTCCTTTTGTAGGGGAAGCCCCTCCCAGCAGAACATACCCAGCACTAATTAATTAATAAATTACCTTCATCAAAGCCTACATTTTCCAATCAGCTTAACATAATGAATTATATACATTGCAACACATTTCTCATGATACAATAAACCAATATAACACATTTACAAAATCCCATCCGTACTGACATGGTGTCTTCCAATATGCCCATTCACATGAACGAGCCATTCAGGACAGGCACTACAAAGCCAGCCCGATTACCGTAGCTCTGATCCTTATCCCAGCATACCCGGAAGCTACAGAGATGGAGAGAGAGGAACAGAACCAAACAAACAACGAGCTCATCCATAACATTGATAAGTACAATAAACGTTGCTTAAATTAAACATGAACGCTTGTCTGTATATTCTTTATACCATAAACTGTTACTGACGGGAGGTAAGAATAAAGTATGAAATGCATGTACTAAGATAGAGAAATTAACTTGTGTGTCGACCCACATTGTCAACGTAGCTCATAACGGAGCAGGGAGGCGCGATGAATGTGTGTGTGTGTTAGTGTACCAAACGTTGCCCGCGTCCAGTGACGGACTTCTCCGTAACAGTACTGTGTGTGTGTGTGTCTGTGTGTGTGTGTATGTGTGTGTGTGTGTGTGTGTGTGTGTGTGTGTGTGTGTGTGTGTGTGTGTGTGTGTGTGTGTGTGTGTGTGTGTGTGTGTGTGTGTGTGTGTGTGTTTGGGTGTGCGCATCACTCTATTTGATGCCCGGTAGAAAACATCTAAGAGTTTTCCCTGATGGAAGAAATCTCACCCTCAGGCTCTTAGCCTCACCCTAAAACCTTACACCTGACTCACAGACAGACAGGGATATGTCCAACTGTCTGAGACATCTAGACAGAGGAAAGGAAAAGGAGAATGTAAATCTCAAACTCACCTTTCATCTCCCTCTGTTCTTCACAACTTTGGTACAGACGGAAGGGGAGGGGAGGGAGAAAAGAAGAGAGGGTGGACAGACAGGGATTAGGAGTGGATATTCATCCCACACACACGCACACACACACACAAAGCTCTCTGACCAGCCGTATCACCGGGCTGTGTTTAAATATGTAATCTAAGTGCTCTATAAGGGGTATTGTGCTCCTCTCCTAAAGGCTGGGCAGGGAGATTAAACCTCAGGTCATTACAGCTTCATAAAGCACTATTCTTCTCTCAGGAATCACCTCATATTCTCCTCCTGATGAGTCTGGTCTGTATCACACACACACTTGAACACACACACACACACACACACACAGATGCACGTACTCGGAACCAGGCACATACACACATGCACGCTCACACAGATTTGGGTTTTATTCAGCAGGTGAAAGGAAGGCTGTTGGGATGACAATGCCAGCCCCATTCCCCATTCTAGAGAGAAAGGAGCCGGCAACGGAAAGAGAAGGGGAAAATGGGTCACCAGGATGGGAGCGCCGTGCAAGAGACCAATGGATTCATCCCTATTTTGGAGAAAAAGAGAAAGAAAAGCAGACGATGATGAATGAAATGAACTGAAGCATCTGGAATGTTCTCTTTCAGCCTCCTCACTCTCTTTTCCTCTTTTAATTTTGTCAGTTGTCCCTTAAACACAGATCTAGAATCAGATAACCCTAGACCTAGCCATTAGAGGGATGAAAACATACCTGACCCTGGCTCAGTGGTTATAGGTAACTTCTACTATGAGCCACTAAGCAGAAGAGCCACCTCTCGCTACCTGCGCCGACAGATAGGCCTATGCTCAGGGGGTTATGATGAAAAGGCAGGAGAATACCAACTAGCTTCAGAAACAGACGGTCATCCATGTTTCTCAAACCATTTTAAAGTTGATGCAAAAGTCCAATTTTGAAGTGTTTAAGGTTAAGTTTAGGCATTAACCCCTGAATTTCCCCCTAAAAAAAATCTATCACTGGATTCGAACTTGCAAACTTTGGAATCAGAGCCAAATGTTTTGCCCATTCACCATCCCGTCCACAACACCCATCTACCAAAACCTACTTGAAGGTAACAAATCAAATCAAATCAAATTTTATTTGTCACATACACATGGTTAGCAGATGTTAATGCGAGTGTACCGAAATGCTTGTGCTTCTAGTTCCGACAATGCAGTAATAACCAACAAGTAATCTAACTAACAATTCCTAAACTACTGTCTTATACACAGTGTAATGGGATAAAGAATATGTACATAAGGATATATGAATGAGTGATGGTACAGAGCAGCATAGGCAAGATACAGTAGATGGGTATGTAAACAAGTGGCATAGTTAAAGTGGCTAGTGATACATGTATTACATAAGGATGCAGTCGATGATATAGAGTACAGTATATACGTATGCATATGAGATGAATAATGTAGGGTAAGTAACATTATATAAGGTAGCATTGTTTAAAGTGGCTAGTGATATATTTACATCATTTCCCATCAATTCCCATTATTAAAGTGGCTGGAGTTGAGTCAGTGTCAGTGTGTTGGCAGCAGCCACTCAATGTTAGTGGTGGCTGTTTAACAGTCTGATGGCCTTGAGATAGAAGCTGTTTTTCAGTCTCTCGGTCCCAGCTTTGATGCACCTGTACTGACCTCACCTTCTGGATGATAGCGGGGTGAATAGGCAGTGGCTCGGGTGGTTGATGTCCTTGATGATCTTTATGGCCTTCCTGTAACATCGGGTGGTGTAGGTGTCCTGGAGGGCAGGTAGTTTGCCCCCGGTGATGCGTTGTGCAGACCTCACTACCCTCTGGAGAGCCTTACGGTTGAGGGCGGAGCAGTTGCCGTACCAGGCAGTGATACAGCCCGCCAGGATGCTCTCGATTGTGCATCTGTAGAAGTTTGTGAGTGCTTTTGGTGACAAGCCGAATTTCTTCAGCCTCCTGAGGTTGAAGAGGCGCTGCTGCGCCTTCTTCACGATGCTGTCTGTGTGAGTGGACCAATTCAGTTTGTCTGTGATGTGTATGCCGAGGAACTTAAAACTTGCTACCCTCTCCACTACTGTTCCATCGATGTGGATAGGGGGGTGTTCCCTCTGCTGTTTCCTGAAGTCCACAATCATCTCATTAGTTTTGTTGACGTTGAGTGTGAGGTTATTTTCCTGACACCACACTCCGAGGGCCCTCACCTCCTCCCTGTAGGCCGTCTCGTCGTTGTTGGTAATCAAGCCTACCACTGTTGTGTCGTCCGCAAACTTGATGATTGAGTTGGAGGCGTGCGTGGCCACGCAGTCGTGGGTGAACAGGGAGTACAGGAGAGGGCTCAGAACGCACCCTTGTGGGGCCCCAGTGTTGAGGATCAGCGGGGAGGGGATGTTGTTGCCTACCCTCACCACCTGGGGGCGGCCCGTCAGGAAGTCCAGTACCCAGTTGCACAGGGCGGGGTCGAGACCCAGGGTCTCGAGCTTGATGACGAGCTTGGAGGGTACTATGGTGTTGAATGCCGAGCTGTAGTCGATGAACAGCATTCTCACATAGGTATTCCTCTTGTCCAGATGGGTTAGGGCAGTGTGCAGTGTGGTTGAGATTGCATCGTCTGTGGACCTATTTGGGCGGTAAGCAAATTGGAGTGGGTCTAGGGTGTCAGGTAGGGTGGAGGTGATATGGTCCTTGACTAGTCTCTCAAAGCACTTCATGATGACGGAAGTGAGTGCTACGGGGCAGTAGTCGTTTAGCTCAGTTACCTTAGCTTTCTTGGGAACAGGAACAATGGTGGCCCTCTTGAAGCATGTGGGAACAGCAGACTGGTATAGGGATTGATTGAATATGTCCGTAAACACACCGGCCAGCTGGTCTGCGCATGCTCTGAGGGCGCGGCTGGGGATGCCGTCTGGGCCTGCAGCCTTGCGAGGGTTAACACGTTTAAATGTCTTACTCACCTCGGCTGCAGTGAAGGAGAGACCGCATGTTTTCGTTGCAGGCCGTGTCAGTGGCACTGTATTGTCCTCAAAGCGGTTAAAAAAGTTATTTAGTCTGCCTGGGAGCAAGACATCCTGGTCCGTGACTGGGCTGGATTTCTTCCTGTAGTCCGTGATTGACTGTAGACCCTGCCACATGCCTCTTGTGTCTGAGCCGTTGAATTGAGATTCTACTTTATCTCTGTACTGACGCTTAGCTTGTTTGATAGCCTTGCGGACGGAATAGCTGCACTGTTTGTATTCGGTCATGTTACCAGACACCTTGCCCTGATTAAAAGCAGTGGTTCGTGCTTTCAGTTTCACGCGAATGCTGCCATCAATCCACGGTTTCTGGTTAGGGAATGTTTTAATCGTTGCTATGGGAACGACATCTTCAACGCACGTTCTAATGAACTCGCACACCGAATCAGCGTATTCGTCAATGTTGTTATCTGACGCAATACGAAACATATCCCAGTCCACGTGATGGAAGCAGTCTTGGAGTGTGGAGTCAGCTTGGTCGGACCAGCGTTGGACAGACCTCAGCGTGGGAGCCTCTAGTTTTAGTTTCTGTCTGTAGGCAGGGATCAACAAAATGGAGTCGTGGTCAGCTTTTCCGAAAGGGGGGCGGGGCAGGGCCTTACATGCGTCGCGGAAGTTAGAGTAACAATGATCCAAGGTTTTTCCACCCCTGGTTGCGCAATCGATATGCTGATAAAATTTAGGGAGTCTTGTTTTCAGATTAGCCTTGTTAAAATCCCCAGCTACTATGAATGCAGCCTCCGGATAAATGGTTTCCAGTTTGCAAAGAGTTAAATAAAGTTCGTTCAGAGCCATCGATGTGTCTGCTTGGGGGGGGGATATATACGGCTGTGATTATAATCGAAGAGAATTCTCTTGTTTAGATAATGCGGTCTACATTTGATTGTGAGGAATTCTAAATCAGCTGAACAGAAGGATTTGAGTTCCTGTATGTTTCTTTCATCACACCATGTCTCGTTAGCCATAAGGCATACGCCCCCGCCCCTCTTCTTACCAGAAAGGTGTCTGTTTCTGTCGGCGCGATGCGTGGAGAAACCCGTTGGCTGCACCGCTTCGGATAGCGTCTCTCCAGTGAGCCATGTTTCCGTGAAGCACAGAACGTTACAGTCTCTGATGTCCCTCTGGAATGCTACCCTTGCTCGGATTTCATCAACCTTGTTGTCAAGAGACTGGACATTGGCAAGAAGAATGCTAGGGAGTGGTGCACGGTGTGCCCGTCTCCGGAGTCTGACCAGAAGACCGCCTCGTTTCCCTCTTTTTCGGAGTCGTTTTTTTGGGTCGCTGCATGCGATCCATTCCGTTGTCCTGTTTGTAAGGCAGAACACAGGATCCGCGTCGCGAAAAACATATTCTTGGTCGTACTGATGGTGAGTTGACGCTGATCTTATATTCAGTAGTTCTTCTCGACTGTATGTAATGAAACCTAAGATGACCTGGGGTACTAATGTAAGAAATAACACGTAAAAAAAAAAAAAACTGCATAGTTTCCTAGGAACGCGAAGCGAGGCGCCCATCTAAGTCGGCGCCGGAAGTACGGTTCTGTCAGCGCTCACAATTGCCCCTTGTGACCTGTTTTGAAATCATCACCCGACGTCCTCAGTCAGGGATGGACGTCGAATACTGATTTATATCACGGGGGACCTGGCTGCAGAATACAGAGCAAAAACATGTATCATCTTTATTCACACAATCGCACAAACTCGATTCCGAAGTCATTCAGAAGTAGTCACCGTGTGGTAGGTCTCACATAAGAACATGCTCTCACAGTCTCACCGCAGAATTAGATGTTTATCCACGTTTCTCCTCTAATGTCAAATTCCAAAGTGTTTTTGACACCCTGGGTCTCCTCCTGCTCAGTATAGGTTCTTTTCACCAAACGTCAAACTTTTAGGTTGCTCCAAACGTTACATTTAGAAGGTTAAGGGTTAAGGTTTTGGATAGGTTAAAAAAAGGGGGGGAAATGAATGTCCACCACCTGGGATCCAATCTGATGGGATTACACCCATCTACAACCATGTCCACAACGCCCTAGCAAAACCCAAGCTTACTTGATGGTAATAGCGCTCACTGTTGCCCCTAGTGGCTGGTTTTTGAAGGCATTTCCCAACGTCCTCAGGACATGTATAGACATCCAATTTCAAAGTCACTCTTGAGCTATCTGCCTGCACACAAACCCAGACTGTGATGATAATGTAAGGGTGAGAATTGGATGTTCGTCATTGATTAGTAATGCCTGACCTGAGTCTATGAACTCCTGTCTGTCACATGAACTAATTGAGATGGTGTGTCACGTCCTGTTGCGCTCCGTATGCTCTCCACTCTCCAAACCCTCCAAACAGCGCATTCAAATAATAATGTATCTTGGCTGTTATTCAACTGCTACTTCACAGGTTGGCATTTATTGGGATGAGTATTATCCTTGAGGCAGAACTGAGCGATTTCCGCTAGATGGACCAGCTGCAATGTCAAAATCGGCTATATTGTAAAAATGTATAAAAACAAAAATCTAAGGTTAGGGGTAGGCATTACGGTTAGTAGTGTAGTTAAGGTTAGGGTTAAGATAAGGGTTAGGTTTAAAATAAGATGTGCTGTGCCAGCTAGTGACCACTCTTCAGAGCTGCCTCCAGAAAAAGATTCATGACAAACACAAACCTGCTGTTACTTCACCAGAATACTAGGACCACACAGATACTGCATTATTCACACATACATGCAAACAATTACACACACATAGACACAGACAAGCATGCGTACAAACACACAGATCTTACAAACACCATCAAACACACACGCATGAACTCCGCTATACACACAAACACACACGCATGAACTCCGCTATACACACAAACACACACGCATGAACTCCGCTATACACACAAACACACACGCATGAACTCCGCTATACACACAAACACACACGCATGAACTCCGCTATACACACAAACACACACGCATGAACTGCGCTATACACACAAACACACACGCATGAACTCCGCTATACACACAAACACACACGCATGAACTCCGCTATACACACAAACACACACGCATGAACTCCGCTATACACACAAACACACACGCATGAACTCCGCTATACACACAAACACACACGCATGAACTCCGCTATACACACAAACACACACGCATGAACTCCGCTATACACACAAACACACACGCATGAACTCCGCTATACACACAAACACACACGCATGAACTCCGCTATACACACAAACACACACTCATGCTTGAAGGGGTTTGTTTACGGATGTGTGTATTTATAGAAATAGTAGTGCATCAAAAGCCCATGCTGTAGAGGAACACAGAAGGCTTTACTATAGACATGGATAGTCTGCACACACACACATTTGTTTGTGATTGCTACATTAATATGGATATTGTGCACACTTACTCCAAATGCTGCTAACTAGCCAGCGGGTGTGTCATCGTGAGGGAGCCAAGTGTCTCCTTCTGATGTGGTTCTGAGTTCAATTACAACAACTTCCTGTTGACAGTCTCAGCTCCTCTTTTAATCACACACATGATGAAATGATCAGACACAACATACCTCATATTGGTTGCACGATCTCAACTATTCTGTAATCAAACGACAAAATCAAATGTTAATTCTTCATCTTCTTCCTGCACTTTGACTGACAAATATGATATGTGATAATCTAGGTGAAGACATTTTTATTGTCTTCCTCCCGGGACTCTTCTTTGAAGTGTGGTGCTGAGCGCTCACTCCAAGGCCAGCATAGCCAGTCTGCTTCTCCAAACACCATAAACACTAACAGACTGTGAACACATGGCATTTCTACACTGTTCCCTGGCTGTCTGCTGTTAGACAAGACGGAAGATGTCTCAGGATCGAGACAGGGAAAGAGAGAGAGAGAAATAGAGGAGAAATACAAAAATAAAAAATCTGATTCCCATTTCTCAGGTGGAAGGGTAAAGCACATCCAAAGACCAGTGGAACTCTTCAAATGTCACCTCATTACCTACGCTCACACACACCCCACCCATGTGAATGTCCACATACACACCAGACACACGCTGAGTCTTTATCTGCCCAGTCCTATGCTTTTCTGATCAGACTACAATTGGAAGTAGTACTAGGCGGTAATACAAGTCTTATTGTGTGTCTGTCAGTCAGAAGACTATAGCAGCCTTCAGAACACGGAGAGAAAATGAAGGGCAGCTACAAAAGGAACAGTCAACCTGAGAATGCTGTTCAATAGTCTCACAGACCCGTTCACTTGAACATCTGAATGCTTTAGCATAATTAAGAATTTCAGCTCCTCGAATGATACAATGAATGAATGATGTGGATGAAGTCAGTGTTGAAAGAGATGTAAACAAAGAGCAAGAGGTGAACTCCCATGATTTGGTTGATGCTTCTCCTTGAGGATCCGTCTCATTGTCTCGTCAGACTGATCAAAACTTAAGGGCAGAATAGAGCAACACAGTCATAAAGCTCGAGACCCTGGGTCTCGACCCCGCCCTGTGCAACTGGGTACTGGACTTCCTGATGGGCCGGCCCCCCGGGTGCTGAGGGTAGGCAACAACATTTCCATCCCGCTGATCCTCAACACTGGGGCCCCACAAGGGTGCGTTCTGAGAATCTCCTGTACTCCCTGTTCACCCAGGACTGCGTGGCCACGCACGCCTCCAACTCAATCATCAAGTTTGCGGACGACACAACAGTGGTAGACTTGATTACCAACAACGACGAGATGGCCTACAGGGAGGAGGTGAGGGCCCTCGGAGAGTGGTGTCAGGAAAATAAACTCACACTCAACGTCAACAAAACTAAGGAGATGATTGTGGACTTCAGGAAACAGCAGAGGGAACACCCCCCTATCCACATCGATGGAACAGTAGTGGAGAGGGTAGTAAGTTTTAAGTTCCTCTGCGTACACATCACAGACAAACTGAATTGGTCCACCCACACAGCATCGTGAAGAAGGCGCAGCAGCGCCTCTTCAACCTCAGGAGGCTGAAGAAATGTGGCTTGTCACCAAAAGCACTCACAAACTTCTACAGATGCACAATCGAGAGCATCCTGTCGGGCTGTATCACCGCCTGGTACGGCAACTGCTCCGCCCACAACCGTAAGGCTCTCCAGAGAGTAGTGAGGTCTGCACAACGCATCACCGGGGGCAAACTACCTGCCCTCCAGGACACCTACACCACCCGATGTCACAGGAAGGCCATAAAGATCATCAAGGACAACAACCACCCGAGCCACTGCCTGTTCACCCTGCTATCATCCAGAAGGCGAGGTCAGTACAGGTGCATCAAAGCTGGGACCGAGAGACTGAAAAACAGCTTCTATCTCAAGGCCATCAGACTGTTAAACAGCCACCACTAACATTGAATAATGGGAATTGATGGGAAATGATGTAAAATATATCACTAGCCACATTAAACAATGCTACCTAATATAATGTTTACATACCCTACATTATTCATCTCATATGTATATGTATATACTGTACTCTATATCATCTACTGCATCTTTATGTAATACATGTATCACTAGCCACTTTAACTATGCCACTTTGTTTACATACTCATCTCATATGTATATACTGTGCTCGTTACCATCTACTGTATCTTGCCCATGCCGCTCTGTACCATCACTCATTCATATAACTTTATGTACATATTCTTTATCCCCTTACACTTGTGTCTATAAGGTAGTAGTTTTGGAATTGTTAGCTAGATTACTTGTTGGTTATTACTGCATTGTCGGAACTAGAAGCACAAGCATTTCGCTACACTCGCATTAACCTCTTCAATCTATGATTGCGCTATGTCATTATTGGATAAAAAGACGTGCCCGTTTTAAGCGTGATATTTTGTGACGAAAAGATGCTCGACTATGCATGGAATTGACAGCCTTGGAAAGACAAAACTCTGACGTCTCCAAAACTGCAAAGATATTATCTGTGCGTGCCCCAGAACTAATGCAACAGGCGAAACCAAGATGAAGTTTCATACAGGAAATGCCCCACATTCTGAAGGCGCTGTGTTCCAATGTCTCCTTATATGGCTGTGAATGCGCCAGGAATGAGCCTGCGGTTTCTGTCTATTCCCCGAGGTGTCTGCAGCATTGTGACGTGTTTGTAGGCATATCATTGGAAGATTGACCATAAGAGACTACATTTACCTGGTGTCCCGCCCGGTGTCCTGTGTGCGTAATCTGTAGGTCCATGCGTGTTCCATTTCTTCAGAAGAGAAAGTAAACTGCCACGATGGATTTTATCGTCGATAGATATGTGAAAAACACCTTGAGGATTGATTCTAAACATCGGTTTGCCATGTTTCTGTCGATATTATGGAGTTAATTTGGAAAAAAGTTCGCGTTTTAATGACTTAATATATATATATTTTTTCCCTCCCCAAATGTGATGAACAAAACGGAGCGATTAGTCGACACAAATAATATTTTTTGTAAAAATGGAACATTTGCTATCTAACAGAGTCTCCTCATTGAAAATATCTGAAGTTCTTCAAAGGTAAATTATTTTATTTGAATTATTTTCTGTTTTTTGTAGAAAATGTTGCATGCTGAATGCTAGGCTTAATGCAATGCTAGGCTATCAATACTCTTACACAAATGCTTGTTTAGCTATGGTTCAAAAGCATATTTTGAAAATCTGAGATGACAGTGTTGTTAACAAAAGGCTAAGCTTGAGAGCAAATAGATTAATTTCATTTCATTTGCGATTTTCATGAATAGTTAACGTTGTGTTATGCTAATGAGCTTGCGGATAGATTTACACAATCCTGGATACAGGTTTTTTTTCGTAGCTAAACGTGACGCAGAAAACGGAGCGATTTGTCCTAAACAAATAATCTTTCAGGAAAAACTGAACATTTGCTATCTAACAGAGTCTCCTCATTGAAAACATCTGAAGTTCTTCAAAGGTAAATGATTTTATTTGAATTCTTTACTGTTTTTTGTGGAAAATGTTGCATGCTGAATGCTAGGCTTAATGCAATGCTAGGCTATCAATACTCTTACACAAATGCTTGTTTAGCTATGGTTCAAAAGCATATTTTGAAAATCTGAGATGACAGTGTTGTTAACAAAAGGCTAAGCTTGAGAGCAAATAGATTAATTTCATTTCATTTGCGATTTTCATGAATAGTTAACATTGTGTTATGCTAATGAGCTTGCGGATAGATTTACACAATCCTGGATACAGGTTTTTTTCCGTAGCTAAACGTGACGCAGAAAACGGAGAGATTTGTCCTAAACAAATAATCTTTCAGGAAAAACTGAACATTTGCTATCTGAGAGTCTCCTCATTGAAAACATCCGAAGTTCTTCAAAGGTAAATTATTTTATTTGAATGCTTTTTCTGGTTTTTGTGGAAAATGTTGCCTGCTGAATGCTAACGCTAAATGCTACGCTAAATGCTACGCTAAATGCTACGTTAGCTATCAATACTGTTACACAAATGCTTGTTTTGCAATGGTTGAGAAGCATATTTTGAAAATCTGAGATGACAGTGTTGTTAACAAAAGGCTAAGCTTGAGAGCAAATAGATTAATTTCATTTCATTTGCGATTTTCATGAATAGTTAACGTTGCGTTATGGTAATGAGCTTGAGGCTGTAGTCACGATACCGGATCCGGGATGGCTCGACGCAAGAAGTTAACATCTGCTAACCATGTGTATGTGACAAATAAAATAAAATTTGATTTGATTTGATTCCTACCATTGTGATCTTGGGACTATAAAGTTACATCTAAGCAAAGCCTAGTTCTGAGATATTGAGCATCAAAGTTTTCACATCCCAGATCTCAGAACTGTTTTGCAATGAATTCTTCTTTCATTACCCATAAAGGTCCTCACCTTAAAGGTACCTAAAGTGCAGGATATAACATCCTAAGACATTTTAAGACATGGAGAGACTGGCAACAACAGAAAAACACCTTTTGAATTACATACCTACAGTAGAAAAGAGGTGAATATCTTTCTAATCATGTCTTTAATAACTCAGAATATTGAGCAACACTCATTGGAGCCAATTATACGCACTGGAGTATCTGCCATAGGCTTTGAAAAAGTACCTGCGAATAGGCTACCAGTGTGGCAAGTGCCACCAACTGCTGCTAAGCTTTCTTGACTTTAACATTTTTGCCAACACATGGCTAACCTTTGTTTAACCAGCTAAACAGCTGCTCTTCACGGGAAATGTATTTGCAGTTACCTTTCTAGCTAATAGGCTATATTAGAGTTTACACTTCCTCCAGTTATAATGTGGATTCGTCAAAATACTGAAATCATTCTGGAATCATTATCATTCACCGGATGATAAGACAAGACAACTGATTATTATTATTTTTTGCTAACATATGATGGGGGTCCCTGGGTCGCGGTTCTCTGGGAGGGCGTCCCTGGGAAAGAAAAGGTTGAAGACACCTGCACTAAAATGACAGCATAGCTCTGAATGAGTAAACTGATTGCTAGTTATCAATCAAATGAAATACTCATTCCATGGAGGTTTTTGTATTGATATAGAAGAAGACAAAAACAGCAATGCCTCTCCGATGGGCCTTAAACATTCTCTAAGGCACACCTGTATATCAGAAGAACTTAAGAACTTAAGTTATGGCCATTCTTCTGAAAAGTGATTGCAAAGGAAGACAAGAACCTATGATATGAATAATAAAGGACGTGGGACTTTAAGGTTCTATCTGCCAAATGTATCGTTTTGAGTCCCGGATCTCAGAACAGTTTTTTTATGTCTTCCTCTTTCATGACTCAATAAGTGCATCATCTGACATACAATTATTTATTGACAGCTCAGGATTGTGTGATTGGACTGTAGATAGAACCTTATAGCATCAAGTTCAAAGGTCTTTGCACAGGTAGAACGTTCTATATATATTTTTTACTTTAACCCAAATTTCACTTGTGAAGGATCACCTAAAGAGCAACTCTATGTGAATAACTCATTTTTTAAACCAAAATGTCAGATAGAACCTTACAGTCCCATGGTCTTGAAATCGGGAGCTGGGGAGTATACGGTCCTAGCTGTAAAAACATGATTCTGAAATAATTGGCTTTAAGCCATATTTGTGATCATTGTTGAGTGGTCCCTGCAGCGTACCATCGCAAATATGTCATTGGAACAGTAGCAACAGAACGTATGATGGGACAAACACGTCTAAACAGCATTGTTGTCAGAAAAGCATCTAAACAATGTTTTGTACTGATGGGAAATGAAGGTCTTCACAACTTTATTCCTCAATTTCACCTTTTATTGTAAAGATAAATGTGAACTTCATCATTCAAGCATCACACATCCACAGCCAAACTCATTCCATAAACCAGACTAAATAACAGGTAGCGCTGACAAAAAATAAAACATAAGTTAGCGACCTAACAGCTAGAATTGTTTACAATATACTTCATCTCTGGTGAGCACAAGGGAGAAATGTAATACTGTTTAGAAAAGAGATGCGTGTCAGCTAAGCTAACAGCAGTTAAATTCGTTATGATGACTAGCGAAAACTCCCTAATCCCAGAATGCCATTCACTCTAAGACGCAAATAAGCAAAGTCAAAGTCAAAGATGGCTGTGCCCATTTCCTGAAAAATATTAGCTTAGTTTGGCCGCTTTTCAGCATATTACAAATCTTCCATGTACTGTACTTGTACAAATCACAAAGCAAATCAAATGTATCACCTCACAGATCATTGCCCCAAATAAAAGCCTACTGCCTACCCTTACAAAATTGTCAAGTTGAAACAAAGCCTATAGATAATTAGCAGGCAACGTAGCGTGCTTTGGTTTGAGGGCAGCGCTGGTTAACTGTCCTGTTGCGTAACAATCACATTTTGGAACAGTGAGTGCATTCTGACATCATGCACATAAAAACACTTGCTGGGGCGACTGTTAGAGATATTTGGAACTCACGCTTGAAATGGTTAAAGTTCCGAACCCTTATTGGTTTGAATGGTGTCAGTCATTTTTATATTGTATTGTTTTGAACTTAACAACATGAATGGGGGTATTTAGAGTACTATACAGCTAGAGAACATTGAACAGAACAAAGCTATGTTAATAACTAATAACAAATACAAATGCAGAGAGAACCTTATAGTTCCACAGTCTCAAAATGTAATTTCCCTCACTACAGAATACATAACAGAGTAGACAGTAGCGTATACCACATGGTTTTCTTCTGCATCCATTATGTTGTGTTTTGCTAAAGTATGGCCAAGAAGATGATTTTCATATTTTTAACCATTCATGACTAATAGATTCATTTCATCAAAATGACCATTTGATAATATGGTGTTACTGTACTGTAGTGTCTTCCAACCAAACCAAAAATGCTACCCAGAAGCTGACTGTCAGTAGCACTAAAGCAGATAGGCTCAGCTCTGGAGGTGACAGATAGTTCAGGCGTCAGGGAAGGTCATGCCAGGCGGACAAGAAGGACAAGAAGCTACGAAGCTACGCTACATGGGCTGGGATAGAGTACAGGCTGTGGATCCATCACTCACACACAGGTAACAACTGGAATCCTGCTTCATTCTAAACCTCTAAATAGGTTTCACAATGTGGGATTGAGAAGAAGACTCGGGGAGAGATAGAGAGACTGAGAGTGTGAGTGAGAGACAGGGAAAGAGAGAGAGAGAAAAGAGGAGGACGTTAACTAAATTCTGGTAAACTGCACCTGCAGGGATCTCCTCCTGTGTATAATGTCAGTGTTTAATGACCAGACACTGCTTACAGCGTGTGTGTCTGTATGGGTGTGTGTGTGTGTGTCTACTTGCATGTGTGTGTCTCCCACACTGCTGATAATTGAATAGAGACACAGTGTTCATTCTGCCTCAAGCACCCTAGCAAAGGAAATATCTCATGAATACATTTTCTGCGTCTGTCGCATATTTCAGTTGTTCAAGTCTCTCTCTTTTCCTTTTTACCCTTTTCCCCCTGGGGCTCGAGGAAGGATGCACTCGTTGACAAACTTTGAGAATAATATGGTTAAGTGGTCTAATATAAACTGCAAAAATAAATAATTAAAACATATGACTTAATCTACATGCAGGAGGGCAATAGCAGTGTGGAATGAAAGCCCAAATGAACTTGGAGAGGGGGGGGGCACAATGGGAGGGATCACAGAGAAATGAGACAGAGACAGACAGAGTAGCCAGCAGAACAGCCCACCTCAGCTCCCGAACAAAAGTCTCGACACCACAGCAAAACAGTCCACCCCAGACCCTGACCATAGCCTTGACATCACAGCAAAACAGTCCACCCCAGACCCTGACCATAGCCTCGACATCACAGCGGGACAGTCCACCCCAGACCCTGACCATAGCCTCGACATCACAGCGGGACAGTCCACCCCAGACCCTGACCATAGCCTCGACATCACAGCGGGACAGACAAATGAATAACCCATAGCCCAGAGGACCTCTGAGCACCCCCTCTGTCAGCAACCCTGACAGCCCTCCTGACAACCCCCTCCACACCCACTGAGGACAAACACAAGATACAGATTGTACTCCTTATGGACTCAAAACGGGAAATATATACAATAAAAAAAATGTTTTCCCAAATACAGTGTGTCTAAACTCTGGTGTCCAAACACCCAGCGCACCCCAGACCTTCTGTCTGAGGACCAACTAGGTTCACCTAGCCTCATAATCATACACACAGGCACAAACGACCTGAGAGCCCAGCAGGAAAGGGTGGCCACAGCACTCAAAGGAGTGATAGAATGGTTATATCCACCCTGCTACCATACAGCAGGTAAAAGCAAGTAATGTCCCTCAAAACCAAATGTTTACCTGGCCCACCACTCCACCCTGGACCCTGGACTTATACAAGGCAGCATTGCTCACCTTCTCCCGGACCCTAAAGGACATCCCTCTAAAACGCAGCCCCAACACTTCACACAGGAGCAATAGATCAATAGACACCCCGCCCAGAACTGCGGGACCTGAGGTCATCTGCCTTTGGCCTGAAGAAATCATAAATACAGCCATTGTCATCCTACAAGAAACCTGGTATAGAGGAGAAGGACCCACTGGTTGCCCTCTAGGTTACAGAGAGCTCATAGTTCCATCCACCAAACTACCAGGTGTGAAACAGGGAAGAGACTAAGGGGGTATTCTAATTTGGTATAGAGCAGATCTAACCCACTCCATTAAATTAGTCAAAACAGGAACATTTTACATTTGGTTATATATTCAAAAGGAAATGATCTGAAGGCTAGGGGTTCCGCTATATTGATATCCAAAAATCTCAGTTTACATTGGTGCGTTATTTTCAGTAATGTTTTGCCTCGAAAACCTACGGCAAATTTGCAGAGAGCCACATGAATTTACAGAAATACTCATCATAAACGTTGATAAAAGATACAAGGGTGGTGCAGTGGTCTCAGGCACTGCATCACAGCACTAGCTGTGCCACCAGAGACTCTGGGTTTGAGCCCAGGCTCTGTCGCCGCCGGCTGCCACCGTAAGGTCAATGGGGCGACGCACAATTAGACTAGCGTCGTCCGGGTAAGGGAGGGTTTGCCCGGGATATCCTTGTCTCATTGCGCACTAGCGACTCCTGTGGCGGGCCGGGCGCAGTGCACGCTGACCAGGTCGCTAGGTGCACGGTGTTTCCTCCGACACATTGGTGTGGCTGGCTTCCGGGTTGGATGCGCACTGTGTTAAGAAGCAGTGCGGCTTGGTTGGGTTGTGATTCGGAGGACGAATGGCTCTCGACCTTTGTCCCTCCCAAGCCCGTATGGGAGTTGTAGCGATGAGACAAGATAGTAACTACTAACAATTGGATACCACGAAATTGGAGAGAAAAAGGGGGTAAAATTTAAATAATTTAATTTAAAATAAAATAAAAGATACAAGTGTTATGCATAGAATTAAAGATATACTTCTCCTTAATGCAACCGCAGTGTCAGATTTCAATAAAGCTTTACAGAAAAAACATACCATGCAATAATCTGAGTACAGCGCCCAGCCACAAAAACAAGCCATACAGATACCCGCCATGTTGTGGAGTCAGTGAAAGTCAGAAATAGCGTTATAAATATTCACTTACCTTTGATGATCTTCATCAGAATGCACTTCCAGGAATCCCAGTTCCACAATAAATGTCAGTTTTGTTCGATAAAGTTCATCTTCATGTCCAAATACCTCCTTTTTGTTAGCGCGTTTAGTTCACCAATCAAAATTCGCAAGGCGCGGACAAGTCCAGATGAAAGTCCAGACGAAAAGTCAAAAAGGCTCTATTACAGTTTGTAGAAACATGCCAAACGATGTATAGAATCAATCTTTAGGGTGTTTTTATCATAAATCTTCAATGATGTTTCAACCGGACAATTCCTTTGTCTTTAGAAAAGAAAGGGAACGCAGCTCCCTATCACGGCCGCACGCGTGACTTAGCTCATGGCATTCTGCCAGACCCCTTAGTCAAACAGCTCTTAGTCGCACCCCCTTCATAGTAGAAGCCTGAAACAAGGTTCTAAAGACTGTTGACATCTAGTGGAAGCCTTTGGAAGTGCAATATGACCCCATAGACACTGTATATTGGATTGGAAATTACTTGAAAAACTACAAACCTCAGATTTCCCACTTTTCGCCTGCCATATGAGTTCTCTTATACTCACAGACATCATTCAAACAGTTTTAGAAACTCCAGAGTGTTTTCTATCCAAATCTACTAATAATTTGCATATCTTAGCATCTGGGCCTGAGTAGCAGGCAGTTTTTCACGTTCGGCTTTTCATCCGAACGTGAAAATACTGCCCCCTATCCCAAACAGGTTTTAACAGAGAAAAAATGTCCTCCTATGTGCTACCTATATCCCCCCACTAGAATCCCCATACTTTAATGAAGACAGCTTCTCCATCCTGGAGGGGGAAATCAATCATTTCCAGCAGGCAGTACTAGTCTGTGGCGACCTAAATGCCAGAACCGGACAAGAACCTGACACCTTCAGCACACAGGGGGACAAACACCTGCCTGGAGGTGACAGCATTCCCTCCCCCATATGCCCCCCTAGGCACAACTATGACAACATAACCAACAAAAACGGGTCACAACTCCTACAGCTCTGTCGCACACTGGGTCTGTACATAGTCAATAGCCTATAGCTCATCTCTTGGCAGTAGTACTCTAGACTACTTTATCATTTATCTCAACCCATCGTCTCTCAGAGTGTTCACAGTCAGCCCACTGACACTCCTATGAGATCACATCAAAATCACAGTCTACTTAAACAGAGCAATACTCAATCACGAGGAATCAAAGCCAAAGGAACTGAGTAATATTAAGAAATGCTATAGGTGGAAGGAATGTAGTGTGGAAACAACAAATTCAATCCCTTTTAGACAACATCCTGGACAAAATAATTCCACTGTAATAGTGAAGATGTAATCCTGTCAGTAGAAAATCTTAACAGTATATTTGACCTCTCAGCTTCCCTATCAAATCTAAACATTCCAAGCAGAAAACAGAAGAAAATTAACAACAATGACAAATGGTTGATGAAGAACGCTGAAATAAATAAATTGAGAAACTTGTCCAACCAAGTACATATAGACCCAGAAAACCTTAGTCTACGCCTTCACAATGGTGAATCACTAAAATTACACAGAAATACACTACGGAAAAAGAAAGAACAGCACGTCAGAAATCAGCTCAATGTAATTGAAGAATCCATAATAAGAATCCATCGACTCTAACCACTTGTGGGAAAATTGGAAAACACTAAACAAACAACAACATGAATAATTATCTATCCAAAATGGAGATGTATGGGTAAACCACTCCTCCAATCTTTTTGGCTCTGTAACAAAGAACAAACATCAAAAACATACACATGATCAAATACAAATCTTAGAATCAACTATTAAAGATGACCAGAACTAATTGGATTCTCCAATTACCTTGAATGAACTAAAGGATAAAATAAAAACCCTCCAACCCAAAAAGGTCTGTGGTATAGATGGTAACCTCAATGAAATGATAAAATATACAGACAACAACTTCCAATTGGCTATACTAAAACTCTTTAACATCATCCTTAGCTCTGGTATCTTCCCCAATATTTGGAACCAAGGACTGATCATCCCAATCCACAAAAGTGGAGACAAATTTGACCTCATTAACCTCTCTAGGGTAAGGGGCATCATTCGGGATTTTGGATGAAAAGCATGCCCAAATTAAACAGCCTGCTACTCGGGCCCAGAAGATATGATATTCATATAACTGGTAGATTTGGATAGAAAACACTCTAACGTTTCCAAGGCGCATGTGCATTTCTTGTTTACCTTTAATATTGACAATGTTATTGTCCAGTTGAATATTATAGATAATTTAGGCTAAAAAACAACCTGACGATTGAATATAAACATCGTTTGACATGTTTCTATGAACTTTACAGATACAATTTGTATTTTTGTCTGATTGTTTTGACTGAGTTTGACCCTGTGGATTACTGAAGAAAACACGCTAACAAAACAGAGGTTTTTGGATATAAAGAGACTTCATTGAACAAAAGGAACATTTATTGAGTAAATGAATGTCTTCTGATTGCCACCATATGAAGATCATCAAAGGTATAGGATTAACTTTATCTCTATTTCAGAGTTTTGTAACGCTTCTGCTTGGCTGGTTACTGTTTGTAATAATTTGTCAACTGGGCTATGTTCTGGGCTAGGTATGTTCTGGGCTAGGTATGTTCTGGGCTAGGTATGCTTTCGCCGAAAAGCATTTTATAAATATGACACTGTGGTTGGTTTAACAAGTGGTTCATCTTTAAACATATGTAAAATATGTTTTGTTTTCTGAATTTTTATAATGAGCATTTCTGTAATTGAATTTGGCGCTCTGCAACCTCACTGGATGTTGGCCAGATGGGACGCAGCTTACCACATGCCCTAGATAGGTTAACAACCATGGAATATGCGTCAACAGCAACCATGGTAATATCCTCTGCATTATCATAAACAGCAGACTCGTACATTTCGTCAGTGAAAACAATGTACTGGGCAAATGTCAAATTGGATTTTAACCAAATTATCGTACGACACCCTGCACACCCTAATTGACAAATGAACAACCAGAAACAAAGGCAAAGTCTTCTCATGCTTTGTTGATTTCAATTTGGCATGAGGGTCTGCTATACAAATTGATGGAGAGTGGTGTTGGGGGAAAAACTTCTGTCACCAACCAAGGAGGGCCTACAGCAGCACCTAGATCTTCTGCACAGATTCTGCCAGACCTGGGGCGTGACAGTAAATCTCAGTAAGACCAAAATAATGGTGTTCCAAAAAATTTCCAAATACAAATTCTATCTAGACACCATTGCAATAGAACACATAAAAAACAATATATACCTTGGCCTAAATATCAGCGCCACAGGTAACTTCCATAAAGCTGTGAACGACAAGGTAAGAAAGGCATTCTATGCCATCAAAAGGAACATAAAATTCGACATACCAATTAGGATCTGTCAAAAAATACTTTGAACCCATTGAACCCATTGCCCTTTGTGGAAATCTGGGGTCCGCTTACCAACCAAGAATTCACAAAATTGGACAAACACCAAATTGAGACTCTGCATGCAGAATTCTGCAAAAAATCCTCAGTGTACAACGTAAAACACCAAATAATGCATGCAGAGCAGAATTACGCCGATAGCTGCTAATTATCAAAATCCAGAAAAGAGACGTTAAATTCTACAACCACCTAAAAGGAAGCGATTCCCAAACTTTCCATAACAAAGCCATCACCTACAGAGAGATGAACCTGGAGAAGAGTCCCTTAAGCAAGCTGGTCCTGGGGCTCTGTTCACAAACACAAACACACCCCACAGAGCCCCAGGACAGCAGCACAATTAGACCCAACCAAAACATGACAAAACAAAAAGGTAATTACAACCATTTCCACAACGTTACAACACTGTATATGTACATAATACTACATTTGTAATAGCTTTATTCTTTTGGGACTTCTGTGAGTTTAATGTTTGCAGTTCATTTTTATTGTTTATTTCACTTTTATATATTATCTACTTCACTTGCTTTGGCAATGGTAACATATGTTTCCCATGCCAATAAAGCCCCTTAAATTGAAATGTTATTTAATTGAAGGAGAGGGAGGGACAGACAGAGCAAGAGGGAAGGAGAGAGAGAGAGAGAGAGAGAGAGAGAGAGAGAGAGAGAGAGAGAGAGAGAGAGAGAGAGAGAGAGAGAGAGAGAGAAATAACCAAATCGCAACCCTATGGGGTGGCCCTGGCTAAATGCTGGCTGAGTGAGAGACTAGGTGAGCATTATTTCACTGGGGTAAATAAAGATTAGAACATGAAAACAGCGGCAGGAGGCAGGAGAGGGCAAAAAGACAAAGAGGCTTTATACAAATAGAATTAACAGTCAACCTGGGACATTGTAATGAGATGTTTATTACATTGGCGCACACACACATAGACACACACAGGTCTTGTTGCAGAGAGCTTGCCAGGGCTCAATGGTGAACAGAATGCATTATAGAAAGAAAGGGAGGGAGAGAGCGAGACGGAAACAGCTCAAGGCCCATTGTTGTGGGAGGCTAATTCATTTGTTTGTGTGATGGCTTTCCTTGGCATCGCTGGCTGCCAAAACAATACTGATAACCCATCACCTCACTGGAGACATGGGAACTTCCTCCCTCCACACAGGGATGGTAACTCACCCTCTCGGTCTCTCTCGTGACCCGTCTCGCTTGCGCTTCCTCACACGTTTTCCCTAAGACATGATCTCTCTCTCTCAATTTCAATTTTTTAGGGGCTTTATTTGCATGGGAAACATATGTTAACATTGCCAAAGCAAGTGAAATTGACAATAAACCAAAGTGAAATAAACAATATAAAAGGTAAACATTGCACTCACAAAAGTTCCAAAATACATTTCAAATGTCATATTATGTATATATACAGTTTTATTTTTATTTTTAAATTTTTATTTTTTATTTATTTCACCTTTATATAACCAGGTAGGCTAGTTGAGAACAAGTTCTCATTTGCAACTGCGACCTGGCCAAGATAAAGCATAGCAGTGTGAGCAGACAACACAGATTTACACATGGAGTAAACAATTAACAAGTCAATAACACAAAAGGAAGAAAAAAAGGGGAGTCTATATACATTGTGTGCAAAAGGCATGAGGTAGGCGAATAATTACAATTTTGCAGATTAACACTGGAGTGATAAATGATCAGATGGTCATGTACAGGTAGAGATATTGGTGTGCAAAAGAGCAGAAAAGTAAATAAATAAAAACAGTATGGGGATGAGGTAGGTAAAAATGGGTGGGCTATTTGCCGATAGACTATGTACAGCTGCAGCGATCGGTTAGCTGCTCAGATAGCAGATGTTTGAAGTTGGTGAGGGAGATAAAAGTCTGCAACTTCAGCGATTTTTGCAATTCGTTCCAGTCACAGGCAGCAGAGAACTGGAACGAAAGGCGGCCAAATGAGGTGTTGGCTTTAGGGATGATCAGTGAGATACACCTGCTGGAGCGCGTGCTACAGATGGGTGTTGCCATCGTGACCAGTGAACTGAGATAAGGCGGAGCTTTACCTAGCATGGACTTGTAGATGACCTGGAGCCAGTGGGTCTGGCGACGAATATGTAGCGAGGGCCAGCCGACTAGAGCGTACAAGTCGCAGTGGTGGGTGGTATAAGGTGCTTTAGTGACAAAATGGATGGCGCTGTGATAAACTGCATCCAGTTTGCTGAGTAGAGTGTTGGAAGCAATTTTGTAGATGACATCGCCGAAGTCGAGGATCGGTAGGATAGTCAGATTTACTAGGGTAAGTTTGGCGGCGTGAGTGAAGGAGGCTTTGTTTGCGGAATAGAAAGCCGACTCTTGATTTGATTTTCGATTGGAGATGTTTGATATGAGTCTGGAAGGAGAGTTTACAGTTTAGCCAGACACCTAGGTACTTATAGATGTCCACATATTCAAGGTTGGAACCATCCAGGGTGGTGATGCTGGTCAGGCATGCGGGTGCAGGCAGCGAACGGTTGAAAAGCATGCATTTGGTTTTACTAGCGTTTAAGAGCAGTTGGAGGCCACGGAAGGAGTGTTGTATGGCATTGAAGCTCGTTTGGAGGTTAGATAGCACAGTGTCCAAGGACGGGCCGGAAGTATACAGAATGGTGTCGTCTGCATAGAGGTGGATCAGGGAATCGCCCGCAGCAAGAGCAACATCATTGATATATACAGAAAAAAGAGTCGGCCCGAGGATTGAACCCTGTGGCACCCCCATAGAGACTTCCAGAGGACCGGACAGCATGCCCTCCGATTTGACACACTGAACTCTGTCTGCAAAGTAATTGGTGAACCAGGCAAGGCAGTCATCCGAAAAACCGAGGCTGCTGAGTCTGCCGATAAGAATATGGTGATTGACCGAGTCGAAAGCCTTGGCAAGGTCGATGAAGACGGCTGCACAGTACTGTCTTTTATCGATGGCGGTTATGATATCGTTTAGTACCTTGAGCGTGGCTGAGGTGCACCCGTGACCGGCTCGGAAACCAGATTGCACAGCGGAGAAGGTACGGTGGGATTCGAGATGGTCAGTGACCTGTTTGTTGACTTGGCTTTCGAAGACCTTAGATAGGCAGGGCAGGATGGATATAGGTCTGTAACAGTTTGGGTCCAGGGTGTCTCCCCCTTTGAAGAGGGCAATGACTGCGGCACCTTTCCAGTCCTTGGGGATCTCAGACGATATGAAAGATAGGTTGAACAGGCTGGTAATAGGGGTTGCGACAATGGCGGCGGATAGTTTCAGAAATAGAGGGTCCAGATTGTCAAGCCCAGCTGATTTATACGGGTCCAGGTTTTGCAGCTCTTTCAGAACATCTGCTATCTGGATTTGGGTAAAGGAGAACCTGGAGAGGCTTGGGCGAGTAGCTGCGGGGGGGGGTGGAGCTGTTGGCCGAGGTTGGAGTAGCCAGGCGGAAGGCATGGCCAGCCGTTGAGAAATGCTTTTTGAAGTTTTCGATAATCATGGATTTATCGATGGTGACCGTGTTACCTAGCCTCAATGCAGTGGGCAGCTGGGAGGAGGTGCTCTTGTTCTCCATGGACTTCACAGTGTCCCAGAACTTTTTGGAGTTGGAGCTACAGGATGCAAACTTCTGCCTGAAGAAGCTGGCCTTAGCTTTCCTGACTGACTGCGTGTATTGGTTCCTGACTTCCCTGAACAGTTGCATATCGCGGGGACTGTTCGATGCTATTGCAGTCCGCCACAGGATGTTTTTGTGCTGTGTTCTTAGTTCTGCATTTTTTGAACGGAGCATGCTTATCTAAAATGGTGAGGAAGTTACTTTTAAAGAATGACCAGGCATCCTCAACTGACGGGATGAGGTCAATGTCCGGGCCAGGTCGATTAGAAAGGCCTGCTCACAGAAGTGTTTTAGGGAGCGTTTGACAGTGATGAGGGGTGGTCGTTTGACTGCGGCTCCGTAGCGGATACAGGCAATGAGGCAGTGATCGCTGAGATCCTGGTTGAAGACAGCGGAGGTGTATTTGGAGGGCCAGTTGGTCAGGATGACGTCTATGAGGGTGCCCTTGTTTACAGATTTAGGGTTGTACCTGGTGGGTTCCTTGATGATTTGTGTGAGATTGAGGGCATCTAGCTTAGATTGTAGGACTGCCGGGGTGTTAAGCATATCCCAGTTTAGGTCACCTAACAGAACAAACTCTGAAGCTAAATGGGGGGCAATCAATTCACAAATGGTGTCCAGGGCACAGCTGGGTGCTGAGGGGGGTCGGTAGAAGGCGGCAACAGTGAGAGACTTATTTCTGGAGAGTAATTTTCAAGATTAGTAGTTCGAACTGTTTGGGTATGGACCTGGAAAGTATGACATTACTTTGCAGGCTATCTCTGCAGTAGACTGCAACTCCTCCCCCTTTGGCAGTTCTATCTTGACGGAAGATGTTATAGTTGGGTATGGAAATCCCAGAATTTTTGGTGGCCTTCCTGAGCCAGGATTCAGACACGGCAAGGACATCAGGGTTAGCAGAGTGTGCTAAAGCAGTGAGTAAAACAAACTTAGGGAGAAGGCTTCTGATGTTGACATGCATGAAACCAAGGCTTTTTCGATCACAGAAGTCAACATATGAGGGTGCCTGGGGACATGCAGGGCCTGGGTTTACCTCCACATCACCCGCAGAACAGAGGAGGAGTAGTATGAGGGTGCGGCTAAAGGCTATCAAAACTGGTCGCCTAGAGCGTTGGGGACAGATAATGAAAGGAGCAGATTTCTGGGCATGGTAGAATATATTCAGGGCATAATGCGCAGACAGGGGTATGATGGGGTGCGGGTACAGCGGAGGTAAGCCCAGGCACTGGGTGATGATGAGAGAGGTTGTATCTCTGGACATGCTGGTTGTAATGGGTGAGGTCACCGCATGTGTGGGAGGTGGGACAAAGGAGGTATCAGGGGTATGAAGAGTGGAACTAGGGGCTCCATTGTAAACTAAAACAATGATAACTAACCTGAACAACGGTATACAAGGCATATTGACATTTGAGAGAGACATACAGTAATCACAGGTGTTGAATTGGGAGAGCTAGCTAAAACAGTAGCTAAAACAGTAGGTGAGACAACAACAGCTAATCAGCTAGCACAACAACAGCAGGTAAAATGGCGTAGGCTAGGCAGGGGGGGTCAGATTAACTACACACAGAGCCTGAGTGCGGCTGGGGCCGACAGATAAAACATAAACAAGCAGAATGGAGTACCGTGATTAATGGACAGTCTAGCATGCATCAGCTATGTAGCCAAGTGATCAGTGTCCAGGGGGGCAGCGGTGGATGGGGCAGGGAAGCTGGACTGGCGAGTGTTATCCAGGTTAACAAAACAGTTAGCAGTGGCTAACAATGACTAAATAGCTTGTAGCTAGTTAGCTGGTTAGCTTCTGGAGGTTCTTGAGTGTGTTCTAAAAATTAAAAATAATGGCGATTCCGTATCACATTGGGTGAGGCAGGTTACCGGAAGGTATAAACAAATTAAAAATCGAAAAGAGAAAGTAAATATGGGTCCAGTGAGTGTTTGGGACATGGCGATTCAGACGGTTAGCAGGCCTGTGCTAACAAGCTAACAGTTAGTAGGCCAGGGTTAAACAAGGTAGCAGTTAGCGGACCGGGGCTAAACAAGCTAGCAGTTAGCAGGCCGGATTAGCAAGCAAGGAGATAGCAAGGGCTAGAAAGTTAGCCTTTGGGGGACGTCGCGATGGGGTGAGTCTGTTTATTCCTCTTCATGCGGTGACATCGATAGACCGGTCGTGGGTCCGGATATTGTAGCCCAGGAGTATGCTTCAGTGGTAGCACAGGAGCTCTGGCCGGGCTAGCTTCAAGCTAAGTGGGTGGAAACACTAGCCAGGAGTAATCATCCGGGGATTGCGGTTAGCTAGATAGCTAGTTGTGAAGAATCCAGCTGAAAATGTTCCGTTTGCGGTGGGAATCCGGTGGGAATCCGGGGATAAAAATAATAGGTCCGTTATGCTCTGGTTAGAGTCGCGTTGTTCGAACTGGCGAGAGCTTTCCGAGCTAAAGGTTAGCTGATGACCGCTAGCAATGGTTTGCTGACTGATAGCTGGTAGCTAGCTGGTAGTTAGCTGGCTAGCTTCAGTTGAGGGGTTCTGGATCCAAAGTAGATATAAGTACTTTAGAAGAAAATAGCTACATTGGGTGAGGCGGGTTGCAGGAGAGTAATTTAGAAGTTGGGGTTTAACAAAATGTTTTAAAAGATATGCGAAGAAAAATATGTTAAAAATAAAAAAAAACGATATATACAAGGGACACGACACGACAAGACATTCGACTGCTACGCCATCTTGGATAGAGACGGTGTTGTAATGATGTGCAATAGTTAAACTACAAAATGGAAAATAATTAAACATAAATATAGGTTGTATTTACAGTGGTATTAGTTCTTCACTGATTGACCTTTTCTTGTGGCAACAGGTCACACATTTCGCAGCTGTGATTGCACACTCTGGTAATTGAATTTGTTTTCAAATTCTTTGTGGGTCTATTATATAGTCAAAGATGTCCTTAATTTTGGGTCAGTCACAGTGGTCAGGTATTCTGCCACTGTGTACTCTCTGTTTAGGGCCAAATAGCATTCTAGTTTGCTCAGTTGTTCTGTTGTAAATTCCTTCCAATGTGTCAAGTAATTATATTTTTTGTTAGCTCATGATTTGGTTGGGTCTAATTGTGTTGCTGTCCTGGGGCTCTGTGGCGTCCTGGCAAAGGTGGGTACTGATCCCTTGTAGAGGTAGATCTGGTTGTAAAGGCTGCTATAGTTCATGGTGGAGTGGTGGGCCAGGCAGACATTAGGGTTTGAGTTTCTCTCTCTCTGTCTCTCTCTCTCATACACACATGTACTATAACTCCTTTCCTTTTATTTTGTCAGAGGTTATCATTCTAGAGCTTTCAAATGATTCCGTTGTGATGAAACTCAAATGCACACAGCAGAAACACGAGGGCTCGCTGCAGTCCTGAATTGAATCTTAATTTTGTTGGTCACAAAATGACTTTGTTATAGAGAGAGGAAGAACACCATCTGTCCGCTTCACGCGCACCAAATAGCCTAGGGGGCAATCGCCAAATGCTTTTGGGAACAGACAGAAAAAGTGAATGTTCAGCTGAGGCAAAAGGGAAAGAGAAAGGGAAAGGGGGATACCTAGTCAGTTGCACTACTGCATTCAACTGAAATGTGTCTTCTGCATTTAACCCAACCCTTCTGAATCAGAAAAGGACTATGTTGGAGTTTAATTCAATAAGAGAAAAGCTGCAAAAGGGGCAGTTTTTAATTTTTTTTAATTTCACCTTTATTTAACCAGGTAGGCAAGTTGAGAACAAGTTCTCATTTACAATTGTGACCTGGCCAAGATAAAGCAAAGCAGTTCGACACATACAACAACACAGAGTTACACATGGAGTAAAACAAACATACAGTCAATAATACAGAAGAAAAATAAGTGTATATAGAATGTGAGCAAATGAGGTGAGATAAGGGAGGTAAAGGCAAGGCCATGGTGGCGAAGTAAATACAATATAGCAAGTCAAACACTGGAATGGTAGATTTGCAGTGGAAGAATGTGCAAAGTAGAAATATAAATAATGGGGTGCAAAGAAGCAAAATAAATTAATAAATTAATAAATACAGTAGGGGAAGAGGTAGTTGTTTGGGCTAAATTATAGATGGGCTATGTACAGGTGCAGTGATCTGTGAGCTGCTCTGACAACTGGTGCGTACAGGTCGCAGTGGTGGGTAGTATATGGGGCTTTAGTGGCAAAATGGATGGCACTGTGATAGACTACATCCAATTTATTGAGTAGGGTATTGGAGGCTATTTTGTAAATGACATTGCCAAAGTCGAGGATCAGTAGGATGGTCAGTTTTACGAGGGTATGTTTGCCAGCATGAGTGAAGAATGCTTTGTTGCGAAATAGGAAGCCAATTCTAGATTTAACCTTGGATTGGAGATGTTTGATGTGAGTCTGGAAGGAGAGTTTACAGTCTAACCAGACACCTAGGTATTTGTAGTTGTTCACATATTCTAAGTTAGAACCATCCAGAGTAGTGATGCTGGACGGGTGGGCAGATGCAGGCAGCGATCAGTTGAAAAGCATGCATTTAGTTTTACTTGTATTTAAGAGTTGGAGGCCACGGAAGGAGAGTTGTATGGCATTGAAGCTCGTCTGGAGGGTTGTTAACCTGTTTGGGATAGGGGGCAGCATTTTCACGTTTGGATGAAAAGCGTACCCAGAGTAAACTGCCTGCTACTCAATCCCAGTTGCTAATATATGCATATTATTGGTAGATTTGGATAGAACACTCTGAAGTTTCTAAAACTGTTTGAATGATGTCTGTGAGTATAACAGAACTCATATGGCAGGTGAAAACCTGAGAAAAATCCAACCAGGAAGTGGGAAATCTGAGGTTTGTAGTTTTTCAACTCTTGGCCTATCGAATACACAGTGTCTATGGGGTCAAATTGCACTTCCTAAGACTTCCACTAGATGTCAACAGTCTTTGGAACCTTGTTCTACTGTGAAGGAGGGGGGAATGAGGGCTCTTTGAGTCAGTGGTCTAGCAGAGTGCCACGAGCTGGTGACGGGTGTTCACGTGATAGTTAGCTTGAGTTTCATTGCATTTCTGAAGACAAAGGAATTCTCCTGTTGGAACATTATTAAAGATGTATGTTAAAAACATCGTAAAGATTGATTCTATACTTAGTTTGACATGTTTCTACGGACTGTAACGGAACCTTTTGACTTTTCTTCTGATCCTAGTGATTGCGAGTCATGAATTTGGAATACTGGGCTGAACGCGCAAACAAAAAGGAGTTATTTGGACATAAAGATGAACTTTATCGAACAAATCAAACATTTATTTGTGGAACTGGAATTCCTGGGAGTGAATTCTGATGAAGATCATCAAAGGTAAGTCAATATTTCTAATACTATTTCTGACTTCTGTTGACTCCAACATGGCAGATATCTGTTTGGCTTGATTTGTTGTCTGAGTGCCGTACTCAGATTATTGCATGGTTTGCTTTTTCCGTAAAGTTTTTTTGAAATCTGACACAGCGGTTGCATTAACCTCTTGCTCCTACCTGACACACAGGCGTCCCATCTAGACATCTGGAAATGCAAATGCGCTACGCTATCGATCTATGAAGACTGTGTGATCAAGGAAAAAAATAGCGTTTTATAACGTAACGTCATTTTTTAAAATTAAAAAAGTCGACGATAAACTTTCACAAAACACTTCGAAATACTTTGTAATGCAACTTTAGGTATTAGTAAATCGTTAATAAGCGATCAAATTGATCACGAGGCGATGTATATTCTATAGCTGTACGTCTGGAAATAATGTCCGGGTAAATCTCAAACAAAATATCCGGTCGGAGACCTGAAGAAAGGCGCTGCCTTGCGTCCGTTTGATCAAGAAACAAATCGTAGGCAAATGACAAGACTGTTGACATCGTGTGGAAGCTGTAGGTATTGCAACCTCGGCCCCATTTAATGTCGTTCACGTTTAACAATGGGTTCAAGTGGCGCATGGATATATTTTCCCATTTTCAGTGATCAGATTTTCCTGCACTTTTCGATGAAACGCACGTTCTGTTATAGTCACAGCCATGATTTAACCCTGGGTCTCGACCCCGCCTTGTGCAACTGGGTCCTGGACTTCCTGGTGAAGGTAGGAAACAACATCTCCACTCCGCTGATCCTCAACACTGGGGCCCCACAATGGTGCGTTCTCATCCCTCTCCTGTACTCCCTGTTCACCCATGACTGCGTGGCCATGCACGCCTCCAACTCAATCATCAAGTTTGCAGACGACACTACAGTGGTACGCTTGACTACCAACAATGACGAGACAGCCTACAGGGAGGAGGTGATGGCCCTCTGAGTTGTGTGTCAGGAAAATAACCTCTCACTCTATGTCAACAAAACAAAGGAGATGATCGTGGACTTCAGAAAACAGCCAAGAGAGCACCCCAGAGAGTGGTGAGGTCTGCACACCGCATCACTGGGGGCAAACTACCTGCCCTCCAGGACACTTTTATAAACGTCTGAGTGTTTTCTATCCACACATACTAATCATATGCATATACTATATTCCTGGCATGAGTAGCAGGGCGCTGAAATGTTGCGCGATTTTTAACAGAATGTTCGAAAAAGTAGAGGGTCGACTTAAGAGGCTAAGGAGAAGTATATCTTTAATTCTGTGAATAACACTTGTATCTTTTATCAATGTTTATTATGAGTATTTCTGTAAATTGATGTGGCTCTCTGCAAAATCACTTGTTGTTTTGGAAGCAAAACATTACTGAACTTAACGTGCCAATGTAAACTGAGATTTTTTGATATAAATATGCCTTTTATCGAACAAAACATACATGCATTGCGTGACATGAAGTCCTATGAGTGTCTTCTGATGAAGATCATCAAAGGCTAGTGATTCATTTCATCTATATTTCTGCTTTTTGTGACTCCTCTCTTTGGCTGGAAAAATGGCTGTGTGTGTTTTCGTGACTAGGCTCTGACCAAACATAATCATATGTTGTGCTTTCACTGTAAAGCCTTTTTGACATCGGACACAATGGGTAGATTAACAAGAAGTGTATCTTTCATTTGGTGTATTGCACTTTTTAATGTATGAATGTTACATACTTCTAAAAAATATTTTGAATTTCGCGCGCTGCCTTTTCAGCGGAATGTTGTCGAGGCGTGCTGCTGGCAGAACCCCTAGCCATAAGAAGTTAACACAGTGTCCAGAGAAGGGCCAGAAGTATAGAGAATGGAGGGCCAGAAAGGTAATGTTTGGGAAAGTATTAGTGAAGTGGTAAGAGAAGATGATACAGTAGCAGTGCCGTGTGAGATCAAATCAAATCATCAAATCAAATTTATTTATATAGCCCTTCGTACATCAACTGATATCTCAAAGTGCTGTACAGAAACCCAGCCTAAAACCCCAAACAGCAAACAATGCAGGTGTAAAAGCACGGTGGCTAGGAAAAACTCCCTAGAAAGGCCAAAACCTAGGAAGAAACCTAGAGAGGAACCAGGCTATGTGGGGTGGCCAGTCCTCTTCTGGCTGTGCCGGGTAGAGATTATAACAGAACATGACCAAAATGTTCAAATGTTCATAAATGACCAGCATGGTCGAATAATAATAAGGCAGAACAGTTGAAACTGGAGCAGCAGCACAGTCAGGTGGACTGGGGACAGTAAGGAGTCATCATGTCAGGTAGTCCTGGGGCACGGTCCTAGGGCTCAGGTCCTCCGAGAGAGAGAAAGAAAGAGAGAATTAGAGAGAGCATATGTGGGGTGGCCAGTCCTCTTCTGGCTGTGCCGGGTGGAGATTATAACAGAACGTGGCCAAGATGTTCAAATGTTCATAAATGACCAGCATGGTTGAATAATAGTAAGGCAGAACAGTTGAAACTGGAGCAGCAGCATGGCCAGGTGGACTGGGGACAGCAAGGAGTCATCATGTCAGGTAGTCCTGGGACATGGTCCTAGGGCCCAGGCCAGTTGAAACTGGAGCAGCAGCATGGCCAGGTGGACTGGGGACAGCAAGGAGTCATCATGTCAGGTAGTCCTGGGGCATGGTCCTAGGGCTCAGGTCCTCCGAGAGAGAGAAAGAAAGAGAGAAGGAGAGAATTAGAGAACGCACACTTGATTGTGAAGCGCTAAAAAACTTTGACAGTCACAAGATGGGGACTTCAAATGGGCCTATGGCAAGTCAAGCGAACTTTAGCCACAGGTTAAATGAAAACTGAAATCAGGACAGCGACTATAGGTCTTTAGCCTCTCACACAGTCTTAATATTAACTCCTGCAGAATTAAGCATTTCTTGCAGTAAAATTATACACCAAATGTACATTTTGACTCGGGAACAGGAGTCGAGAAATATGATTTATTTATTTCAGAATCTTGAGAGAATGTGAAAGCGAAGTTAGGGACCTTCTGTAGAGATGCTATCTTTATCAGCATCATAAAAGCTGATAGTATTTCAACGACATAAAATATGCATCAGAGCCGAACTGAAATCTTATAAGAAACAGGTTGGGTCATATTCACAGCTTTCCATTTCCTTACGGATGTCATTTATTTTTTCTGTTCAGTTATTGCATTTCCTCCCCCTTCCCTAAACGTCTTTGCTCCTCAAAAGAAGCATAGTCAACAGAAAACTTTGCCAATGTCAACTAGATCGAAGTATTAATTCTACAATTTATGACATTATTCTGGTGAGCAAGGGTTTATTTAGTCTTCTAGGGCAACATATAATGGCAGAAAAGAAGTTGCATGTATCTATAGACAAGTTGACTAACATATAGCCTACCAAAATGCTGTTAAATTATAAGCGGAAACAGATCTAAATTAGGCAAATAAGTTATGCACCCTCTGTCACTGTAGCCTATAGCGCATTTTCTATATTTGTGGGTTAGGGTTGGGTACCGGCCTCAGATTTTCACATGTAGTCGGGTGGTTGGGTCCTTGATTATATTTACACACATTATATTCAGTACTAGGATTAAGAAAGAAAATTCATACATATACAGTAACATAATAGTATTCTGATTAGTGCATATACAGTAACATGATAGTATTCTGATTAGTACATCCTGATTGAAATGTATACTTAATTAGTCATTATAGATAAAATAAATTCCCTTAACAACACGCTGACTCGGTGAGCGAGTTTATCAGGAAGTGTATAGGAGATGTTGTACCCACTGTGACTATTAAAACCTTCCCTAACCAGAAACCGTGGATTGATGGCAGCATTTGCTCAAAACTGAAAGCACGTACCTCTGCATTTAATCATGGCAAGGCGACTGGAAACATGGCCGAATACAAACAGTGTAGTTATTCCCTCCATAAGGCAATCAAAAAAGCAAAGTGTCAGTATAGAGTCAAAGTGGAGTCGCAATTCAGCGGCTCAAACACAAGACGTATGTGGCAGGGTCTACAGACAATCACAGATCACAAAAAGAAAACCAGCCCTGTCGCGGACATCGACGTCTTGCTCCCAGACAGATTGAACAGCTTTCTTGGACAATACAGTGCCACTAAAACAAAGACTGTGGGCTCTCCTTCTCTGTGGCCGACGTGATTAAAACATTTAAACGTGTTAACCCTCGCAAGAATGCCGGCCCAGACGACATCCTCAGAGCATGCACAGACCAACTGGCTGGAGTGTTTACGGACATATTCAATCAATCCCTATCCCAGTCTGTTGTCCCCACATTCTTCAACGTGGCCACCATTGTTCCTGCTCCCAAGAAAGCTAAGGTAACTGAACTAAATGACTATAGCCCCGTAGCACTCACTTCTGTTATCATGAAGTGCTTTGAGAGACTTGTCAAGGATCATATCACCTGCACACTGCCCTATCCCATCTGGACAAGAGGAATACCTATGTAGGAATGCTGTTCATTGACAATAGCTCAGCATTCAACACCATAGTACCCTCCAAACTCATCATTAAGCTTGAGACCCTGGGTCTCGACCCCGCCTTGTGCAACTGGGTCCTGGACTTCCTGGTGAAGGTAGGAAACAACATCTCCACTCCGCTGATCCTCAACACTGGGGCCCCACAATGGTGCGTTCTCATCCCTCTCCTGTACTCCCTGTTCACCCATGACTGCGTGGCCATGCACGCCTCCAACTCAATCATCAAGTTTGCAGACGACACTACAGTGGTAAGCTTGACTACCAACAATGACGAGACAGCCTACAGGGAGGAGGTGATGGCCCTCTGAGTTTTGTGTCAGGAAAATAACCTCTCACTCTATGTCAACAAAACAAAGGAGATGATCGTGGACTTCAGAAAACAGCCAAGAGAGCACCCCAGAGAGTGGTGAGGTCTGCACACCGCATCACTGGGGGCAAACTACCTGCCCTCCAGGACACTTACACCACCATGAAGTCACAGGAAGGCAAAAAAGATAATCAACGACAATAACCAACCGAGTCACCACCTGTTCACCCCGCTTCCATCCAGAAGGCGATGTCAGTACAGGTACATCAAAGCTGAGACAGAGAGTCTGAAAAACAGCTTTGATCTCAAGGCCATCAGATTGTTAAACAGCCACCACTAGCACAGAGAGGCGGCTGCCTACCTACAGACTTGATATCATTGGCCATTTTAATAAATGGAACACTAGTCACTTTAATAATGCCACTTTAATAATGTTTCATATCTTGCATTACTCATCTCATATGTACTGTATATACTGTATACTGTATCCTTCAATATCTATTATTTACTATCTATTGCATCTTAGCCACTCTGTCACTGCTCATACATATATTTTGTACTTAAATATTCTTATCACATTCCTTTACTAGATTGTGTGTATTAGGTTTTGATGTGGAATTTGTGGGTGCCTAACAAGTTGGAAGAGAAGAGTCGTTGAAATACTCAAGTCTAAATACATTTTGACTCTGTACCGGTACCCCCTGTATATAGCCCCACTATTGTTATTTACTGCTGCTCTTTAATTATTTGTTATAATTTTTTCTTACTTTTTTGTAGGTATTTTCTTAAAATTGCATGGTTGGTTAAGGGCTTGAAAGTAAGCATTTCACTGTAAGGTTGTATTCGGCGCATGTGACAAATAACATTTGATTTGATTTGCACTGCTGTCTTTCTCTGTTTCTCGCTCTCTATCTCTCTCTCCATCTATCTTCCACTCTCTTCCCACCTCTCTCTCCCTTTCATCTTTTCTTTCTCACTTCCTTCCAAGCAACCAGCATAGCAACAGACGCTTTGGTTCATTACGTAATCCGGTCAGAATTTTGCAAGTTCTAGCAACAGCCCTAGCAATCCCATTATGACACAGTGGGAGACCCTTTTCAGCCTCCTGAAGGGGAAGAGGTGCTGCCGTGCCCTCTTCATGACTACGCAGGTGTGTGTGGACCATGTTAAGTCCTTAGTGATGTGGACGCCAAGGAACTTGAAGCTCTCGATCCACTACACAATAGCCCGGTCGATGTAGATTGAGGTGTGCTCTCCCCTCTTTCTGCTATAGTTCACAATCAGCTCCTTGGTATGACTGATGTTGAGGGACAGGTTGTTGTCCTAGTACCACACTGCTATGTCTCTGACCTCCTCCCTGTAGGCTGTCTCATCACCATTGGTGATCAAGCCTACCACTGTTGTGTTGTCAGCAAACTTGATGATGGTGTTGGACACATGCGTGGCCACGCAGTTGTGGGTGAACAGGGAGTACAGGACGGGACTAAGCACACACCATGGGGAGGCCCCTGTGGCAGAGGTGTTGTTGCCAGGCCATCAGGAGGTCCAGGTTCCAGTTGCAGAGATGACTTCAGTCCCAGGGTCCCGAGCTTGGTGATGAGCTTGGAGGGGACTATGGTGTTGAAAGTTGAGCTGTAGTCTATGAAGAGCATTCTCACATAGTTATTTCCCCTCTTGCCCAGGCGGGAGAGGGCTTTAACACCCACTGTTCTCCTGAGGTCATCTTGAGTGACCAAGGTCATGAACGCCGGAACAAGGTAGGTTATATTCTGTCACCAATGGTTTGCTTTATTTATTTTTTACAATTTGTTTTTCCATGGTACATAATCAGACATATTTCAGTATCTTACATTGTCAGTAGATATCGCTGCCCTACCCCCTCCTCCAGGTTTGGTGGATGGACCAACCAGACCCTCAAGACTGCCATGGGCAAGTCCCTTAATTGGTTCCAGGAAGGGTGGGAGAACAATCTGAAGGTAATTCTCTTTGCATACAACATCATCCAGGCCTTCACCGAGTACGGACGGGAGCCGCAGCTGTTGACTGAGGTAAACAATGCAATTGCATATGCAATTATTGCATATACTGTAGTCCTTAAAATTTGTGATTGACTTATTGTTGTTGTTTGTCTATTGAAGTGATATGGCAGGTGAAACCCAGAGGACAAACCATCCCCCCCAAAAAAATTCAGCCTACCACTATTTTCAATTGCTATCACTTTTATTATAAGGCCAAGTCCTCCCAGATTTCAGTTCCTAGGGCTTCCACTAGATGTCAACAGTCTTCAGAAAGAGTTTCAGGCTGGTTTTTGGAAGAATTAGCCAGAAATTGTAGTTGTTCTAGGTGGCTCCCATTTTGGCTGTAGTGTTTCCAAGCGCGTGGAAGAGAATGTGTTCTTTGGGATTTTTGTCCGGTAAAGACAATAACAATTCTCCGTCTTAAATTGTACTGTTTATTTACGTATTAGGGTACCTAAGGTTTGATTATAAACGTCGCTTGACTTGTTTGGAAAAGTTTATTAGTAACGTTTGGGATTCATTTTGTATGCATTTTGATGGAGGGAAACTGGATGGATTATTGACTGAAGCGTGCCAGCTAAACTGCGTTTTTATGGATATAAAGAAGGACATTATCGAACAAAAGGACCATTTGTGATGTAAATGGCACGTTTTGGAGTGCCAACAGAAGAAGATCATCATTGGTAAGGCATTTTTTATATCGCTATTTCTGACTGTCGTGGTTCGAAATATGTTTTTCATGTGTTTGTACGCAGGGCTCTGTCCTCAGAAATTTGCATGGTGTGCTTTCGCTGTAAAGCCTTTTTGGAATCTGACACAGTGGCAGGATTAACAAGAAGTTAACTAGTTAAGAAGCCGTTCCTATATAGGAATTGAAATTTCTGAAATTTCAAGTGCACCACGCATAGTTTATGATAAAAATCAAAATGTCATCAAAATTGACATCCAATATACCAAATTAAAGCTACACTCGTTGTGAATCTATTCACCAATTCAGATTTGTAAAATGCTTTTCGGGGAAAGCATGAGACGCTATTATCTGTACCATGCAACCTCACAGAAATGCAGCATTACAAAAAAACGACAGATTTTTCGTTAGCGCTCGCAAACGAAAAGGCTGAAATAAAATATAAAACATTCCTTACCTTTGACGAGCTTCATTCTTGGCACTCCTAGATGTCCTATAAACATCATTTAGGGTCTTTTTTCGATTAAATCGGTCCATATATAGCCTAGATATCGAGCTAGGAATACCTTGGGAATGGAGGAAAAAATTAGCATTTTTTAACGTAACGTCATTTTTTAAATGCCAAAAGTCGACGATAAACTTTCACAAAACACTTCGAAATACGTTTGTAATGCTACTTTAGGTATTATTACACGTTAATAAGTCATAAAATACCTCATTAGACCGTGTGGAATCGTTAGCTGGTCCGTTCAGAAATACATGGCTGAAAATGGTCGTTCGAAAATCTGGGCGGTGGCAGTAGGAAAGTAGTTCTCTTGTTTGGGTTAGACCAAGAATCAATTGCGAAACTAATGACGTACCTGTAGACAGCATGGGGAAGCTGTAGCCAATGAGAACGCGGCTCTATTTAATTCTGTTCTCTGTAAACAATTGCCTGCAGGCGCGGACAAATATATTTTTACACTTTCAGTGAACAGATTTTCATGACCTATTCGACCGAAACGCACGTTCTGTAAATGGCACAGGCGTGATTTAAACAGTTTTGGAAAGGTCTGACTGTTTCCTTTGCACACAAACTAACCAAATGAACGTACCATATTCCTGGCATGAATAGCAGGGCGCTGAAATGTTGCGCGATTTTTTTTTTTTTGACTGCGAAAATTCGCTTGCTCCTTAACAAGCTTAATTGTAATGTACTACACTTGTGATTTTATGAAAGTTAAATATTTATAATACTGTAGTTTGTATTTCGCACCGTCCCACCTGCCCATAAGAAGTTAACCAGGTAAAAATGATTAGCCTCTGTGAATTTATTTTATAACACTGCACTAATCCATCACATTTTCTCACAGTAAAGTGTAACCCAAGTGGGCTCCCAAGTGGTGCACCAGTCTAAGGCACTGCATCTCAGTGCAAGAGGTGTCACTATAGTCCCTGGTTCAAATCCAGACTGCATCACATCTGGCTGTGATTGGGAGTCGCATAGGACGGCATACAGTTGTCTGGGTTTGGCCAGGGTAGGCTGTCATTGTAAAGAAGAAATTGTTCTTAACTGGGATAGGGGGACGCAAATGTCCCACTTGGCCAATTGCCAGGGAAAATGCAGAGTGCCAGATTCAAATAAAATACTATAAAACCAAACTTTCATTAAATCACACATGTAAGATACCAAATTAAAGCTACACTCATTGTGAATCCAGCCAACATGTCAGATTTCAAAAATACTTTTCGGTGAAAGCATAACAAGCTATTATCTGATGATAGCACAAGAGTAAACAAAGTCAGAAATAATATTTCAACCCTGCAGGCACTACACAAAAGGCAGAAATAAAATATAAATCATGCCTTACATTCGCTTCTTTTGGTGGCACTCCAATATGTCCCATAAACATCACAAATGGTCCTTTTGTTTGATTAATTCCGTCCATATATATCCAAAAGGTCCATTTATTTGGCGCGTTTGATCCAGAAAAAAACAGCTTCCAATTTGCGCAACGTCACTACAAAATATCTCAAAAGTTACCTGTAAACATTGCCAAAACATTTCAAACTACTTTTGTAATACAACTTTAGGTATATTTAAATGTTAATAATCGATCAAATTGAAGACGGGTCTATCTGTTTTCAATACAGGACAACAACAAACTGATGCTACTTTTCTAGTCTTGCCCAACTCTCAACAGCGTTACACTGTTTCAAGATGGCCGTACCTCTTCATTTCACAAAGGAATAACCTCAACCATTTTCCAAAGACTGGTGACATCCAGTGGAAGCGGTAGGAACTGCAAACAAATGCCTGAGAAATCCAGTTCCCCAATGGAACCTCATTGAATAGACAGTGACCTCAATTATTTTTTTCTGAATGGTTAGGCCTCTGGGTTTTGCCTGGTACATACATTCTGTTATACTCACAGACATGATTCAAACAGTTTTAGAAACTTCAGAGTGTTTTCTATCCAAACCTACTAATAATATGCATATCTTGTATTCTTGGCATGAATAGCAGGAAGTTGAAATTGGGCACGCTACTTATCCAAAAGTGAAAATACTGCCCCCTATCCCAAAAAGGTCTGACTTGCCTAGTTAAATTAAACATTTAAAAAACTGTGTCTGTGTCTTCTACCTTTTTCCTTTGAACTCTGCTCCTGTTCTCCAGGACCTACGGGTCCTGCCCAACACCCAGATGTGGATCCACCTGAAGTCTTCCATTACCAACCACCCTCCAACTTTTCACTACATCATCTACAGCTACTGTTGTTGTCATGTTGTCATTATCTGCTAAGAACGTTTTCTTGCTCTATCATACTGGGCACATAATTATGTGAGATACACAAATGAACTAAAAACATTAGCACTGCAAACACTCAGAACAAAGAGAGCAGCAGTGCCTGGACTTTGCAGTCTCCTTCTTCAAGTCCCCCTTCTGAGACTGGCTGCCTGTTGAGAACAAGTGACAGGCAGAATTCCACACATCAGAATTCAGTATTTTAGTCTATGATTGCCATGTGAGTGCATGAAAAAAAATCTGATTTTTTTTTTACCTTTTGCGTGTAGGGGACAGTATTTTAGTTTTTGGCTAAAAAACGTACCCATTTGAAACTGCCTATTTCTCAGCCCCAGAAACTAAAATATGCATATACTTGTCATATTAGGGTAGAAAACACTCTAAAGTTTCCAAAACTGTAAAAATATTGTCTGTGAGTATTACTGAACTGATATTGCAGGTGAAAACCTGAGGAAAATCCAATCAGGAAGTGCCTCTTATTTTGAAACCTCTCTGTACCTATGCATGTCTATCCTCCATTTAAAGGGATATTAACCAGATTTCTTTTTCTATGGCTTCCCCACGGTGTCAACAGTCTTTAGACATAGTTTCAGGCTTCTATTTTGAAAAATGAGCGTGAAGGATCACATTGCATAAGTGGATAGGTGCGGGCTCTCAGAGTGAGTTTTGCGCTACAGAGTAAAGCGGCCATTGTTTCTCCCGGTGGTTTTGAAAAACCTACACACCCGTTTGATATATTATCAAACGGGTGAGGATTGATTATAAAAAACGTTTGACATGTTTCTGTGGACATTATGGATATTATTTGGAATATACGTCTGCGTTGTCATGACCACTCTTTCCTGTGGATTTCTGAACATAACGCGACAAACAAACTGAGGTATTTTGGGTATAAAAATGATTCTTTATGGAACAAAAGGAACATTTGTTGTGTAACTGGGAGTCTCGTGAGTGAAAATATCCGAAGATCATCAAAGGTAAACAATTAATTGGATTGCTTTTCTGATTTTCGTGACCTAGCTACTTAATGCTTAGTGTACATAATGTTATTTCATGCTATCGATAAACTTACACAAATGCTTGGATTGCTTTCGGTGTAAAGCATAATTTGAGACGACAGGTGGATTAACAAAAGGCTAAACTGTGTTTTGTAATATTGCACTTGTGATTTCATGAATATGAATATTTTTTTGTAATATTATTTTACTGTTGCGCTATGCTATTCAGAGGTTGCTGACGAAAATGATCCCGCTAACGGGATGGGTAGCGTCAAGAAGACACAACTGTACCAAAAAATATCAACGGTAATCTTAAATATTGCCAGGATGATTTTCACAGTTGTTTCACAAGTATAAAAATGGCGCCGGAGGAGATGGCCAGCGTTTTACGGTCTCCTAACCAATTGTGCTATTATGTGGGGTTTTATCACGATATGTAAATTATTTTGTACATAATGTTTCTGCAACCGTATCTTACGGAAGAAAAGAGCTTCTGGATATCAGGACAGTGATCACTCACCTTGGATTAGACAAAGATTTCTTCAACAACAAGCAGGACTCACATGATACTCTCCAAACACCCCACAGGGCAGACATCCCAATTATTCGCAAAAGGAAGCGATGCAGAGGATGAAGAGCCGGATGCCTCGTCCGGACCCACAGAAGGCAACTAGGAAAGCTGCCGGTACGTCAATATTACTCGCCAACGTGCAATCATTGGGCAATAAACTAAACGAGGTACGATCACGAAAAAGCATAATATCCTATGCTTCATGGAATTGTGGCTGAATGACGATGTGGATATTCAGCTAGCGAGATACACGCTGCACCGGTAGGATAGAACAGCACACTTCGGTAAGATGAGGGGGGGGGGGGGTCTGTGCATATTTGTTTTCAACAGCTGGTGCACGAAATCTGAGGAAGTCTCTAGATTTTGCTCGCCTGAAATATAGTATATTGTGATAAACTGCAGGTCACACTACTTGCCTAGAGAGTTTTCAGCTATACTTTTCGTGGCTGTTTATTTACCACCACAGACAGATGCTGGCACTAAGACCGCACTCAGTCAGCTGTATAAGGAAATAAGCAAACAGGAAACCACTAACCTAGAGCGGCGCTCTTAGTGGCGGAGACTTTAATGCAGGCAAACTTAAATCAGTTCTACCAAATCTCTATCAACATGTTAAATGTGCAACCAGAGGGAAAAATATTCTAGATCACCTGTACTCCACACACAGAGATGCGTACAAAGCTCTCCCTCGCCCTCCATTTGGTAAATCCGACCACAACTCTATCCTCCTGATGCCTGCTTACAAGCTAAAGCAGGAAGCACCAGTGACTCGGTCTATAAAAAAATGGTCAGATGAAGCAGATGCTAAACTACAGGACTGCTTTGCTATCACAGACTGGAACATGTTCCGGGATTCTTCCGATGATATTGAGGAATACACCACATCAGTCACTGGCTTTATCAATAAGTGCATTGAGGACGTCGTCCCCACAGTGACTGTACGTACATACCCCAACCAGAAGCCATGGATTACAGGCAACGTTTGCACTGAGCTAAAGGGTAGAGTAGAGCTGCCGCTTTCAAGGTGCGGGACTCTAACCCGGAAGCTTACAAGAAATCCCGCTATGCCCTGCGACGAACCATCAAACAGGCAAAGCGTCAATACAGGGCTAAGATTGAATCATACTACACCGGCTCCGACGCTCGTCGGATGTGGCAGGGCTTGCAAACTATTACAGACTACTTAGGGAAGCACAGCCGCGAGCTGCCAAGTGACACGAGCCTACCAGACGAGCTAAATCACTTCTATGCTTGCTTCGAGGCAAGCAACACTGAGGCATGCATAAGAGCATCAGCTGTTCCGGACGACTGTGTGATCACACTCTCCATAGCCGACGTGAGTAAGACCTTTAAACAGGTCAACATATACAAGGCTGCGGGGCCAGATGAATTACCAGGACGTGTGCTCCGGGCATGTGCTGACCAACTGGCAGATGTCTTCACTGACATTTTCAACATGTCCCTGATTGAGTCTGTAATACCAACATGTTTCAAGCAGACCACCATAGGCCCTGTGCCCAAGAACACAAAGAAAACCTGCCTAAATGACTATAGACCCATGGCACTCACGTCCGTAGCCATGAAGTGCTTTGAAAGGCTGGTAATGGCTCACATCAACACCATTATCCCAGAAACCCAAGACCCATTCCAATTTGCATACCACCCAAACAGATCCACAGATGATGCAACCTCTATTGCACTCCACACTTCCCTTTACCACCTGGACTAAAGGAACACCTATGTGAGAATGCTGTTCATTGACTACAGCTCAGCGTTCAACACCATAGTACCCTCAAAGCTCATTACCAAGCTAAGGAACCTGGGACTAAACACCTCACTCTGCAACTGGATCCTGGACTTCCTGACAGGCCACCCCCAGATAGTGAGGGTAGGTAGCAACACATCGCCATGCTGATCCTCAACACTGGAGCTCCCCAGGGGTGCGTGCTCAGTCCCCTCCTGTACTCCCTGTTCACCCACGACTGCATGGCCAGGCACAACTCCAACACCATCATTAAGTTTGCTGATGACACAACAGTGGTAGGCCCGACCAACCAGTGCTCCCGCACATTGGCTAACCGGGCTATCTGTATTGTGTCCCACCCACCACCCGCAACCCCTATTTTTTAAATTTCTGCTACTCTCTGTTCATCATATACTGTATGCATAGTTACTTTAACGAAACGTACATGTACATACTACCTCAATAAGCCTGACTAACAGGTTTCTGTATATAGCCTTGCTACTCTTTTTTCAAATGCCTTTTTATTGTTGTTTTATTTCTTTACTTACCTACACACACACACACACACACACACACACACACACACACACACACACACACACACACAGACACACACCTTTTTTTCCCTTTTTCCCCGCACCATTTGTTAGAGCCTGTAAGTAAGCATTTCACTGTAAGGTCTACACCTGTTGTATTTGGTGCACGTGACAAATAAACTTTGATTTGATTTAGTACATATATGACCTATGCGAGATAGAAAAAAAGGAATCATAATAGAGTACTACTGAAGTTATACTATTTCAGTGTAGATAAGGGAAGGGCAGGTTAACATATAGCTTCAATAAAGTTCCAACCAAAGTATTCTTTGATTTCAACTCAGGATTTTTCATGGCAATATGAGTTCTGTTATACTCACAGACATCATTCAAACAGTTTTAGACACTTCAGAGTGTTTTCTATCCAATACTAATAATAATATGCAAATATGAGCAACTATGACTGAGGAGTAGGCCGTTTGATATGGGCACCTTTTCATACAAGCTCCTCAATACTACCCCTGCAGCCATAAAAAGTTCAAATAAAAACATGACAAACAGACACCAGCATATAAATCAAATGGATTTGCATATGAATGGAGTAGAAATTAGCTGACTTGGTGATCTGTAAGGTAAATAACTTTAATGTGTCAAGCAGATTACACTTTTTGTCATTTCCGAAACGTGGCGATGTTTAAGACAGATTTCATATTTTAAAACGTATTTCTTGTTGTAACGTTAACAAGGTACCGGAAATAGTTCAATTTAATGTTTACATTTTATTAGCTAAACAAATCTTGTTTTAATCAGCGAAATGATCGCAGAAATCAGCCTTGTTTGCATAGCGATGATGAAAAGAACATCATTTAGGCTGTAATGATCTCCAAAATTCTAATCATTAGGTCATCCCACCGTTGATATAGCAACGAACTCTAATAGTTTATCGAACCGCATTAGAGAGCGGGACACTTTTTGGCCGGGGGACATTATTTGGCATGACAGGCCATCAAACTCGACTCTGAACCTCAAAGCCAGTTCCACTGCTTTTATTAATTGTTTCCCTCTAATCAGGGACAGATTAAGACTTGAAACACTAGATGGGTGCAATTAATTATCAGGAAGAACAGAAAACCAGCAGACTCTGGACCTCGTAGGGTAATAGTTGAATACCCCTGGTCCTGGTCTAGGGTGTCTGGGATGATGGTGTCGATGTGTGTCATGACCATCAAAGCACTTCATAATTACAGATGTGAGTGCTACGAACAGGGCGATATTCATTTAGGCAGGTTACCTTGGAGCTCTTGGGAACAGGGACAATGGTGGTCAGCTTGAACCATGTTGTGATTACAGACGGGACAAGGAGAGGTTGAAAAAGTCAGTGAAGGCACTTGCCAGCTGGTCTGCACATGCTTTGCAAATGCGGCCTGGTATTCTGTCCCAACGGCCTTTTGAATGTTAACCTGTTTAAATATTTTGCACACATTGGCCATGGAGAGCAAAATAACACAGTCATCCCCAAAAAAAGGTATTTCATGACAGTTTTCATTTCCTCGAAGCAAGTATAAAAGGCATTTAGCTCGTTTGCAGGTTCTGCATCGCTTAGACAACTCACCGCGGGGTTTCCCTTTGTAAGCCAGTATTGTCTGCAAGCCCTGCCACATACGACAAGTGACGTATCTGAGTCAGCGTTGTAGGCCTCTTTGCTCGCACACGCTTTTTCAGTTCTGCCCACGAATGTTCTATAGGATTGGGGTCAGGGCTTTGTGATGGCCACTCCAATACCTTGACTTTGTTGTACTTAAAGCCATTTTGCTACAACTTTGGAATTATGCTTGTGGTCATTGTCCATTTGGAAGACCCATTTGCGACCAAGCTTCAACTTCCTGACTGATGTCTTGAGATGTTTCTTCAATATATTCACAGGAAGTGGCGCCAAACCAAACTAGAAGTCTTCCGACTAGCTTGGAAAGACAGTACCATGCAGTATCGAAGAGCCCTCACTGCTGCTCGATCATCCGATTTTTCCAACTTAATTGAGGAAAATAAGAACAATCCAAAATGTATTTTTGATACATCATAGCACTGAGACTGCACCTGTGAAGGTGGTAAATGACCTTTTAATGGCATCAGACCAAGGCTCTGCATCTGTCCTCGTGCGCCTAGACCTTAGCGCTGCTTTTCATACCATCGATAACCACATTCCTTTGGAGAGAGACCCAAATTGGTCTACACGGACAGGTTCTGGCCTGGTTTAGATCTTATCTTTCGGAAGGATATCAGTTTGTCTCTGTGAATGGTTTGTCCTCTGACAAATCAACTGTAAATGTCGGTGTTCCTCAAGGTTCTGTTTTAGGACCACTATTGTTTTAACTATATATTTTACCTCTTGGGGATGTCATTCGAAAACGTAATGTTAACTTTCACTGCTATGCAGATGACACACAGCTGTACATTTCAATGAAACATGGTGAAGCCCCAAAATTGCCCTCGCTAGAAGCCTGTGTTTCAGACATAAGGAAGTGGATGGCTGCAAACGTTCTACTTTTAAACTCGGACAAAACAGAGATGCTTGTTCTAGGTCCCAAGAAACAAAGAGATCTTCTGTTGAATCTGACAATTACTCTTAATGGTTGTACAATCATCTCAAATGAAACTGTGAAGGACCTCGGCGTTACTCTGGACCCTGATCTCTCTTTTGACGAACATATCAAGACTGTTTCAAGGAAAACCTTTTTCCATCTATGTAACATTGCAAAAATCAGAAACTTTCTGTCCCAAAATAATGCAGAAAAATTCATCTATGCTTTTGTTACTTCTAGGTTAGACTACTGCAATGCCCTACTTTCCGGCTACCCGGGTAAAGCACTAAATAAACTTCAGTTAGTGCTAAATACAGCTGCTAGAATCCTGACTAGAACCAAACAATTTGATCATATTACTCCAGTGCTAGCCTCCCTACACTGGCTTCCTGTCAGAGCAAGGGTTGATTTCAAGGTTTTACTGCTAACCTACAAAGCATTACATGGGCTTGCTCCTACGTATCTCTGTGATTTGGTCCTGCCGTGCATACCTACATGTACGCTACGGTCACAAGACGCAGGCCTCCTTATTGTCCCTAGAATTTCTAAGCAAACAGCTGGAGGCAGGGCTTTCTCCTATAGAGCTCCATTTTTATGGAATGGTCTGCCTACCCATGTGAGAGACGCAAACTCGGTCTCAACCTTTAAGTCTTTACTGAAGACTCATCTCAACTGTGGTTCATATGATTGAGTGTAGTCTGGCCCAGGAGTGTGAAGGCGAACGGAAAGGCATTGGATTTATGAACTGACCTTGCTGTCTCTGCCTGGCCGGTTCCCCTGTTTCCACTGGGATTCTCTGCCTCTAACCCTATTACAGGGGCTGAGTCACTGGCTTACTGGTGCTCTTTCATGCCGTCCCTAGGGTGCGTCACTTGAGTGGGTTGAGTCACTGATGTGATCTTCCTGTCTGGGTTGGCGCCCCCCCTTGGGTTGTTCCGTGGCGGAGATCTTTGTGGGCTATACTCGGCCTTGTCTCAGGATGGTAAGTTGGTGGTTGAAAATATCCCTCTAGTAGTGTGGGGGCAGTGCTTTGTCAAAGTGGGTGGGGTTATATCCTTCCTGTTTGGCCCTGTCTGGGGTTATCGTCGAATGGGGCCACAGTGTCTCCTGACGCATCCTGTCTCAGCCTCCAGTATTTATGCTGCAGTAGTTTATGTGTCGGGAGTACTTCTCCTGTCTTATCCGGTGTCCTGTGTGAATTTAAGTATGCTCTCTCTAATTCTCTCTTTCTCTATTTCTCTCTCTCGGAGGAGGACCTGAGCCGTAGGACCATGCCTCAGGACTACCTGGCATGATGACTCCTTGCTGTCCCCAGTCCACCTGGCCGTGCTGCTGCTCCAGTTTCAACTGTTCTGTCTGCGGCTATGGAATCCTGACCTGTTCACCGGACGTGTTACCTGTCCAAGACCTATTATTTGACCATGCTGGTCATTTATGAACATTTGAATATCTTTGCCATGTTCTGTTAAAATCTCCACCCGGCACAGCCAGAAGAGGACTGGCCACCCCTCATAGCCTGGTTCCTCTCTAGGTTTCTTCCTAGGTTTTGGCCTTTCTAGGGAGTTGTTCCTAGCCAACGTGCTTCAACACCTGCATTGCTTGCTGTTTGGGGTTTTAGGCTGGGTTTCTGTACAGCACTTTGAGATATCAGCTGATGTACGAAGGGCTATATAAATACATTTGATTTGATTTGATGATATAGATACTTTTGTACCTGTTTCCTCCAGCATCTTCACAGGGTCCTTTGCTCTTGTTGATCTGGGATTGATTTGCACTTTTCGCAACAAAGTATGTTCATCTCTAGGAGACAGAACGCTTCTCCACCCTGAGCGATATGATGGCTGTGTGGTCCCATGGTGTTTATACTTGCGTGCTATTGTTTGTACAGATGAATGAGGTACCTTCAGGCGTTTGGAAATTGCTCCCAAGGATGAATCAGACTTGTGGGGGTCCACAATTTTTTTTCTGAGGTCTTGGCTGATTTCTTCTGATTTTTCCATGATGTCAAGCAAAGAGGTACTGAGTTTGAAGGTAGGCCTTGAAATACATCCACAGTAGATACATACAAAGGTACACCCCCAATTGACTCAAATGATGTCAATTAGCCTCTCAGAAGCTTCTAAAGCCATGACATCATTTTCTGGAATATTCCAAGCTGTTTAAAGGCACAGTCAACTTAGTGTATATAAACTTTTGACCCACTGGAATTGTGATACAGTGAATTATGAGTGAAATAATCTGTCTGTAAACAATTGTTGGGAAAATTACTTGTGTCATGCACACAGTAGATATTCTAACCGACTTGCCAAAACTATAGTGTGTTAACAAGAAATTTGACACACACACACACACACACACACACACACACACACACACACACACACACACACACACACACACACACACACACACACACACACACACACACACACACACACACACACACACACACACACACACAAATACATATAGCTACACACACACAAACAGCAATGCAGATTATCCAGCTTTCTTTCAAAGTGTCGCAAAAACTTCATACATATTTCTGCAGTGAAGTTAATAGTCAGTCAGACATACTCGCAGAAGAGACAAACTAAAGAAAACACTGATGTTTGCTTTTGAGGGTGATGACAACAACTGGTCTGCCAAGGTGGGTGTGTGTCCATCAGATGGTGATAACTGGAGCTTAATATGAACAGCGACTATCTCTCCTCTGGTCAGACAAGCACAAAGCAGAGGGAATGGCCTGGCCACCTGCCACAAACAAACCACACGTCCAGTCAGATAGCCACGCCACGCCACACACACACACACACACACACACACACACACACACACACACACACACACACACACACACACACACACACACACACACACACACACACACACACACACACACACACACACACACACACACACACACAGCTGTGGTGGACTAGAGGGGCAGTAATTGAAAGTTGGCTCGCTTCACGAAGCATGACACGAAACCAAGAGGCCAGAACTTGTTTCTTTACACACAAACACACTATTTATCCCTGGGACCAGGGGCACCGGGCAGCTGGGAGTCATAGATTTAACCTATCCTACTGATCTATGTCTGGACAGGGGGAAAGAATGAGAGGAGGGAGAGGGAGGAGAGGGAGGAGAGGAGGGAAAGGAGGAAAGGGGCCGGGGACTGGGAGTATGGGGATATGGCTGGGAAGACAGGGTTGGTTAAAGTGTCTGGGGCCTGGTGCTAGTTCATAGGGGAAGGGGCTCGGGCAGGATCTGGGGCAGGGACAGGGCTCTGGCATGGGCAAGATAGAAGAGACAGGGGATGGGGGTGAGAGTAGAGGGGTGGGGGTGCGGGTGCTGGGGAAGGCAGAGGGAAGATGGGGGAGAGAGAGGGCAGACGTCTGGAGCAGGGTAGAGGTGTAGGCCTGGGGCTGAGGGAGTTAAGTCCTGGCTGACATAGCTAATGCTTAAATCTTATTCCCCCTCTCTACAATAACACAGGTTCAACAAAGCCACTGCCAAAATCCTCTGAGGCACTGACACAGAAAATCCCCCTCCTTCCCTCCCTCCTTCCCTCCATCCCTCTCTCCATCCCTCTCTCCATCCCTCTCTCCTTCCCTCTCTCCATCCTTCCCTCCATCCCTCTCTCCATCCCTCTCTCCATCCCTCTCTCCATCCCTCTCTCCTTCCCTCCCTCCTTCCCTCCATCCCTCTCTCCATCCCTCTCTCCAGACCAGCCGCTTAGGGAACAACAAACACAGGAGGCAAATACTGCTGCACACCACTATACAGATAAACTATACAGATAAACTCTCCACTTGACTAGCCAAGCAGAGACAACCGGGCTGATAACAACACTAGCCTCCATCCTGCCCTCTACTGCCCTCCCTTACCCCTGAAATATAGCAGCTTTATTTTACAGTTCATATTCCAGACAATGTGTGTGTTCATGCATACATGTGTGTGTGTGTGTGAGTCTATAACCCCTGCCCCTGCAGAGGTTGTCTGTATGCCAGTGCTAATGTGGCTTTTCCTCACCTGTGTGCCTTTCAGACATGTGGTGAACATACTGGCATGTGCATGACCACATTATCAAACACACACACATAGCGCAACAATAGGCTATGTGTGTGTGTGTGTGTGTGTGTGTGTGTGTGTGTGTGTGTGTGTGTGTGTGTGTGTGTGTGTGTGTGTGTGTGTGTGTGTGTGTGTGTGTGTGTGTGTGTGCTTGTTGGTGAGTGATGTAGGCTGGAAGCTCCTGTGTTTGTGCACGCATCTGGATGGAGAGATAGATGTCCCACAGAGGGAGGGAGGAGAGGAGAGGGGATGAAGTCCTGCTTCCACAAGGGTGCTTGAGGTAATCCAGGAAGTTAATTCAGTAACTCCATCCCTCCATCTCCAGTCTGAGTAAAGAAGGGGAAAATGAGGGAAGAAGGGGGCCCTTGTCTGGAGTGTCAGGGGTTTTCCCACATCTGTCCTACGCATTGTGGCCTGCCTCTGTAAACAGCCCAGACGCTTATTATGGCTCTGTGAGGCTCACACAAACAAGCAGGCACAGACACACACACTTACACACACGTACTTACACACACACAAGCTCCCCCACCAGCTGTTACCGGTATGTCTGAATGAGGCTTCTGGAACGTTTTAACGCTGATTGCAGTTAAGCGTTAAATCATCCATACTAAAGTTACCGGTGGGAGACAACACTTCACTGCACAATATTCTGGGTTGGCCACTGTTGGGCAACGTGCGTGTGTGTGTGTGTTTATGCAACACCAGTCACACAACACTGCCCTGCTTAGCCTGCTGAAGGGATTCTTGTCCTCTTTTTCCCCCTCTCTTTCTCTCTGGAATGCAGTTGAACGCGCACTCTCCTTTTCTCTACTCAGGATATTTTGACAGGTTGCGCCCCCCTCCCTCTCTCCCCCTCTCTACCCCTCTGTAACCTGGCAACTGCGAGTTTCCTGGTTTGGTTGTGAAGGCCCAAAAAAACAGATATGAGGGTTTCTAGTATACTTAGTGTAGTTAAGTACTTACACTGTTCTGCCTCCTCAACTCTTCCCCATCTCCTCTTCTCCTCTCCTCTCCTCTTGTCTTCCCCCTTTCCTCTTCCTTCTCTCCTCTACTTTTCCCACTCTTCTCCTCTCCTCTTCCCTGTCTCTTCTCCCCTCTCTCCTCTTCCCTCGCTCCTATCCCCTCCCCTCCCCTCCCCTATCTTCTCTTCTCTTCTCTTCTCCTCTCCTCTCCTCTCCTCTCCTCTCCTCTCCTCTCCTCTCCTCTCCTCTCCTCTCCTCTCCTCTCCTCTCCTCTCCTCTCCTCTCCTCTCCTCTCCTCCCTATAACTAATATCAAAAGCAATGTTTTTACTGTATGTATGTTCTTTCCCTTTTGCTTTCATATTCATTTCAGTTGGTGTTTGTGAATGAGGCACATTTCAGTAGGTGTTTGTGAACGAGGCATTTCAGTGTAATCGCTGCCACATAAAGTAATAATTACAATAGGAACTGTAGCACATAGTTGTCAGAGAAAAGGCGATAATGGGTGAAGAACTGTAATAAAACGTTTCTAGCATGCCTAAATCAGAACTCGCACACATACACAGACATGTGCACGGGCACACACAGTCAAACTGTTGTCTGGTTGCCTGGAAATTAGCAAAGTTGCTGCTGGATGACAGATATAAATACAGTAAACATTGAGACAGTTGAAACGTTTCAGGGTTTCATTGCATGTACACTGGACTGCAAGCTAGTAATAAACTCCACTGTTATTTCTTCTATCACAGTTATGACCTTTAATCACATAGAAAGTGAAACTAAATAAGTGAATGTTTTATTTGGGGTGTCATTCAAGATACCTGCTACGCTAAGTGAGAAACATGTCACACTCATAAACAAACACACACACGCATACACGTGCACACACCACACCACACACACACACACACACACACACACACACATGTCCCAACTGCTAGTGTTTGTCTATGCCATTCCAGTTCACATAGAGATCTCCCATTTAATTCAATTAAACCTTTTAAACAACCTAATTGGAAACAACTGCCTGGAAAAATGACAATACATAAACAAAACTATTCTGACAGATTACGTCTAATATTAGGCATCTGGGTCCTATTAGGTCTAGTAATAACACCAGCAGAACACTGCTCCTCATTTTCTGCTATTAGCTCGAGTGACGCTGGTGTGTGTGTGTATGTGTGTGTGTGTGTGTGTGTGTGTGTGTGTGTGTGCGTGGGGAGTGTGGGCCTACATACACACCAGTGTTTATTTATCCACCATTAGAGCAGGAGTAGAAATTTAACCTAAACAAGGAGTTCTCTCCTTTCTCCCCTCCTCCCATCCGCGTTCTCTCCCAACTCTAACCCGAATTGGGAACATATGAAGTTCAACACACCAAAGGTGGATGTGTGAGTGTGTGTGTGTGTGTGTTGGGGGGAGGTACCACCCACCTCAATAGTTTTTCAGGTCTGCTTGTAGATACGGGGTCTCTCGGTAGTAGATATCCCTGGGCCTGGGGTAGGAAGTCGGTTACATATGGTGGAAGCTGTTCCACCTTCTAAACCTGCTTCATCTCGGGAAAAACTCAAATTGGTGGGTTCTTATATTTGTCCTGTTTCACATGTACAAGTTGTATTAAATGCATGAAATGTGAATGTGTTTTTGCATATCCCGACTCCCGCTGAACTTGTTTGCCGTCATCAACAGCGACCCTGGAGCAATAAGGTTAAGTGCCTTGCTCAAGGGCACATTGACAGATTTCTCACCTTGTTGGCTCTGGGATTCCGGTTACTAGCCCAACGCTCCAAACGCTAGGCTACCTGCAGCTCTGCAGATGGGACATACAGTAAAGCTACAAGAAAACATTTCTTCAATTGTTTCTGATCATCTCTGACTGCACTATTCCAGACAGAATTGCCTGCACACTCCCTGAAAGACATTCTCTTTTTGTACCACCAATTATACATCATCGGTCGCCAAACAGGGCGTTAACGTGTGTGTTGACTTCCAGTAAATGATCATTCAGACAGGTGTGTTATGATGGAACATGTAGAAACATGCAGGGAACACAGTAATAAAACAGGCCTCAGCAGTTAGGGTCTAAAAACAGCAGAGGATGGGCTGACACCTCCGACTACTGCTCAGATGAACTCAACAGTCTTAACGGTCTCTCTTCTCCTTATAAACTTTCTAGTCTAATATCTCTCTCTCCTCTCCGTCTCTTTCTCCTCTCTCTCCCCCTCGTTCTCCTCTCTCTCCCCCTCTTTCTCCTCTCTCTCTCCCTCTCTCTCTCTGTGGTTTCAGGTCGTGTCATCACATCACAGTAGACAGTTCTAATCCCAGTGTGGAGAGGAAAGCCTGTAAAACATGGCAGGGACTGACAGCTGGGCTCAACACACACTTTCATCTCCTCACGCACACGGGCGCGTGCACGCACACACATACGCAAACACATGTACACACCTTTCTTGTTCGCTTTTGCTTCTTTCATCCCATCCCACTGTAGCCATGGTTTCATGCCTGTGTCACACAGTAAACCCAAACACACAGGGGAGGGGAGGGCAGAACAGAGCTGTCAAACATGGTTTGATCCGCCCTGATCCACAGGTAAGACACAAGCTTCACCACTGACGGAAGGCTGTCACTGGTGAGGCAGGTTAACACGCTCACACACACATACAAAAATACACACACCCAGCTCTCGTGCACCAAATACATCTTTCTCTGATTACATCCATCAAGCTGTCTGTTGACAATGAGGCAGGGATACATGAAGTGTGTTTTTTCAGGCTGATACTGTAGAAGACATACACATATGCACACATGCACACACACACACGCACGCACGCACGCACACACACACACACACACACACACACACACACACACACACACACACACACACACACACACACACACACACACACACACACACACACACACACACACACACACACACACACACACACACACACACACACACATCTCTAAACCATAGAGGACCTCCATTCATGTCCATAGACGGAAAACTGGGTGGATTGTTTAGCCTTGTACAAGGACATTACAGTTCTAAGCCACATATGGGGCCTCTACTGGTCAGATTCCAGCCATTGTATACACCACCCTACTATTCTGAGCTGCAGACTTTCTCTCTCACAGACACGGACACACATTGCCACGTCTCTTACAGTAAGAGCATAATGTGAAATTAGAAAATGAGAGGGGCCTTTATCATTAAGGAGCACAATTGAATTTCTACAGTGAATAATGCCAACCGAAAATAAATACGCTGGGTGAAGAAAAAAAACGGCTTTGATTTTCCTCTTTCAAGAAGCTTGAAAGGAGTCTAATCATTAAATATTTTGGCATTTCTGTATCCTTTTGGTAAACTTTATGGAAGAGCTATTTAGGTATTCAAATCATGGTTTTGATGCAGGAGAGAAAGAACCAGTGCATCTCAAGGTTAGCAGATTGTTACTGGAGTGGTATGTGTCCTTCAGTGCCCAGCCCTTGTATTCTGCTCAGTGCCTGTAGAACAGTCGAGAAAAAGAGATTTGCTACTTAAAAGATGTGTGTCCGTGTGGGTGTATTTAGGAAAAACAACTTCAATGGCAGCTGCTGTGCTTCGCACAAAAGTACACAGCCTTTAAAATACAAAAGCATTCTGCATCACATTATTTTTTATGCACAATAAACATGACTAACATATTTGCTGTCCCAAAGGTACAAAGGACAATGTAACATTCAGCTGCAGATAAACCAAATTTAAAGTTAGTGTTTAGAGGTTCAGGAATTCTAACATTTTTTTTTTGTATTTATAAAACCTTAAATAGATGATTTACCTTTGTTGTCATTTCTAATAGAAAAAAAACAATTTAGAATGTGGAATGTGGCGTTGGAATGTAAAATGACTTTTCAGAAGGCTCCCTGTACTGCCATGGGGAAAGAGAAGAGAACACAGACTTATTTTTTAATTATAATTATTTTACGCTTATTTTACCAGGTAAATTGATAGATACAGTTTCTTATTTTAGGCAATTGGGAAGAGATGTAGAGGAGAGAAGAGGAGATGAGAGGGATGACCAGGTCGATGTGATAGTACATCCAGGTGGATAGATTAGCCAGAACCCCAGAGGATAACATCAGGGCGACATTGGATCTTTCATGGCCACTTAAGAGTCATTTTCAGAAATACATTCTAAAACAGCAGCTACTCTTCCTGGGGTCTGGAAAAATTAACGCAGTTATACAATTTTAAAAACATTACAATACATTCATAACAGATTTCACAAGACATTAAGTGTGTGTCCTCAGGCTCCTACTCCACCACTACCACATATCTACAACACAAAATCCATGCGTACGTGTGTGTATAGTGCGTATGTTATCATGTGTGTGTTTGCATGTGTCTGTGCTTATGTTTGTGACGCTTCAGAGTCCCCGCTGTTCCATAAGGTGTATTTTTAATTGTTTTTTAAATCTGATTCTACTGCTTGCATCAGTTACCTGATGTGGAATAGAGTCCCATGTAGTCATAGCTCTATGTAGTACTGTGCGCCTCCCATAGTATGTTCTGGACTTGGGGAATGTGAAGAGACCTCTGGTGGCATGTCTTGTGGGGTATGCATGGGTGTCTGAGCTGTGTGCTAGTTGTTAAAATAGACCGCTCGGTGCTTTCAACATGTCAATACCTCTCACAAATGCAAGTAGTGATTTTGCTCTCTGTGTACATCCAAGGGCCAGCCGTGCTGCCCTGTTCTGAGCCAATCACAACTTTCCTAAGTGATGCACAGGGAAGACAGTATATAAGATGTAGAAATGGGACAGCGTATGTGACCATCAGAGATAGGATGTAGTGTCAGGGACACGTGGGGAAGTGGTGTCTCTTTCCACTGTCGCCCTGAGGGTCCAATGAGCAAAAGAAAGCAAGAGCGGTAGGGTCAGCTACACCACATCTACAAAAGTATGTGGACACCCCTTCAAATGAGTGGATTCGGCTATTTCAGCTACACCCATTGCTGACAGGTATATAAGATTGAGCCATGCATGCTACATAGACAAACATTGGCAGTAGAATGGCCCGTACTGAAGAGCTAAGTGATATTCAATGTGACACCGTCATAGGATGCCACCTTTCCAACAAGTCAGTTTGTCAAATTTCTGCCCTACTAGAGCTGACCCGGTTAACTGTAAGTGCTGTTATTGTGAAGTGGAAATGTCTACGAGCAACAACGGTTCAGCCACGAAGTGGTACAAGCTCACAGAATGGGACAGCCGAGTATCCGAAGCGCGTAAAAATTGTCTGTCCTCAGTTGCAACATTCACTACCGAGTTACAAAATGCCTATGGAAGCAACGTAAGTACAATAACTGTTCATAGGGAGCTTCATGAAATTGGTTTCCATGGCCGAGCAGCCGCACACAATCCTAAGATCACCATGCACAATGCCAAGCGTCGGCTGGAGTGGTGTAAAGCTTGCCGCCTTTGGTCTCTGGAGCAGTGGAAAAGTGTTCTCTAGAGTGATGAATCACGCTTCACCATATGGCAGTCCGACGGACGAATCTGGGTTGAATGCCAGGAGAACGCTACCTGCCCCAATGCATAGTGCCAACTGTAAAGTTTGGTGGATGAGGAATGATGTTCTGGGGATGTTTTTCATGGTTTGGGCTAGGCCCCTTAGTTCCAGTGAAGGGAAATCTTACAATTACATTCTAGACGATTCTGTGCTTCCAACTTTGTGGCAACAGTTTGGGGAAGGTTTTAGTCCTGTTCAGCATCACAATGCCCCCATACACAAAGCGGGGTCCATACAGAAATAGTTTGTCGAGACCGGTGTGAAAGAACTTGACTGGCCTGCACAGAGCCCTGACATCAATCACATTCAACACCTTTAGGGTGAATTGGAACGCCAACCGTGAGCCAGGCCTAATCGCCCAACATCAGTGCCCAACCTTACTAATGCTCTTGTGGCTGAATGGAAGCAAGTCCCTGTAGCAATGTTCCAACATCTAGTGGAAAGCCTTCCCAGAAGAGTGGAGGCTGTTATGACAGCAAAGGGGGACCAACTCCATATTAATGTCCATGATTTTGGAATTAGATGTTCGAGCATCTGTCCACATACTTTTGGCCATGTAGTGTGTGTGTGTGTGTGTGTGTGTGTGTGTGTGTGTGCGTGCGTGCGTGCGTGCGTGCGTGCGTGCGTGCGTGCGTGCGTGCGTGCGTGCGTGTGTGTGTGTCAAAGAGAGGCTGATATACTGCCCTGCCTCTCTGGCAAGAGAGGGTGGGGCGACAGTAACTCACAGGCAACCTGATCAACCAACGATAAATCTACAGGAGCCGTCCCAAGCCTGCTTTCTGACACTGACACACACACACACACACACATACACACACATACAGAGCGTAACAATATCATCCTTTCTCTGACAGCCCCTCTGTCCCTCTCTCACATAATCCTTCCATTACAGAATAATGGGTCGTAGAGGAGAGTAAGGTTTCCCTGTGGGGCTCAATACACCAACATTTATTACAGACAACAGAGACGCACAGCACCCACTACCCTTACTGCAGCCTGGCCCTGTCACTCACTACAACATGAGATGACAGGAGAGGAGAGAAGAGAGAAGAGGAGGGAGGAGAAGAGAAGAGAAGAGAAGAAGAGAAGAGAAGAGAAGAGAAGAGAAGAGAAGAGAAGAGAAGAGAAGAAGAGAGAGGAGGGGATAGGAGAGGATAGAAGAGGAATGTGGTGATGTGTGTCTATAAAGTGAATTTGTGGTTCTGTAACCTCACAGTGGGACAGAGCCACGTCGTGACACAAAGAGGCACATCCTGTAACTGCTACACCACATTTCCATTTTGTCATCTGTGAGCGCCTGTCATGCTTTTGAACAAACATTAAAACAATTAAAATGCAAATTAAGTTTGGTGGCCAGAGGAGAGGGAGAGATCTCTACTCACACACGCAAGCACGCACACGCACACGCACACGCCACGCACACGCCACGCACACGCACACGCACACACACACACACACACACACACACACACACACACACACACACACACACACACACACACACACACACACACACACACACACAGACACACACACACACACACACAGGGATAGATTCCCTACAAAGATACAAGTCTTTGCTTCAGAACAAACTAAAATATCATTCTTGTGCCTATCACTGGAATTGAACATGGGATCCTCAGACCCATAGCTTGCGGCTTATGGCCATCTGCCACCCCTGTCTCCAAAACCAAAGCCTACTTGATGGTAATAGCTTGGTAATAGATGGTAATGAACTCTAATCCAAGAAGCGCAACATTGCAGACTTCCGGGAACGTTTGCAGAACAGACCAAACAGACCAAACAGACCAGGTCTGGGTTTTGAGAAATCAATGAGCGAAGTTAAAGATTCAAATCAAATCAAATTGTATTTGTCACATGCGCCGAATACAACACGTGTAGACCTTACAGTGAAATGCTTACTTACAAGCCCTTAACTAACAATGCAGATTTAAGATAAATAAGTGTATTTACTCAAATAAACTGAATTTAAAATATATATAAATAAGAATAAAAAATAATAAAATAGAAAAATAACAATAATTTCAGAGCAAAAATAAAATAACAGTAATGAGGCTATATACAGGGGGTGCCGGTACAGAGAATCAATGTGCGGGGGCACCGTTTATTCGAGGTAATTGAGGTAATATGTACATGTAGGTAGAGGTAAAGTGACTACACATATATAATAAACAGTCACTTTGCCCCTACCTATAGTACATGTACAAATGACCTGGACTAACCTGTACCCCCACACATTGACTCCGTACCAATAGTATATAGCCTCGTTATTGTTACGTCATTTTCTCCTGTTACTTTATGATTATTTATTTTTTTACTTAAGAAAATATTTACTAAATTAACTAAACTCTATTTCTTAACTGCATTGTTGGTTAAGGGCTTGTAAGTAAGCATTTCACAGTAACACCTGTGGTATCGGGGCGTGACAAATACATGTTTTTTTATTTCAAGTGTGATTGGAGGAGGAGTCTTAGACTATCTTTATACTTTCCTGTCTTTGGTAATAGCATTCACCGTTGCACCTAGTGGGCGGTTTTGAATGCCTCTCCTGGTACCTGGATGGACGTCAGATTTCGAAGTGGATCTTGAGCAACCTGGCTGCTCTGCTCCCAGCCCCTGGCCTTATTAACAACCTGTGTTTGATGAGAAAAGGAGGAGCCTTCATTTCAGGGTCTGACCGGAGCCTTAGGTGCGTGTGTAAGTAGGTTGCCCATAGGCCCAGACAAAGCCTGGGGAGCGGGTAAGTGGGTCGTCCGCCCTCCACTGCACCCTCAAAGGATTGTCTCTGACTCCTGTCCCCTTTATTATTAGAGCTGGTCTGGGTGTGTGGGGACTAAAGGAGCGAATGCAGCTCCTTAAGGGCCCACAGCCATTAGAAACACTATCACATTAGCCTGTTAGGAGCTGAGGGCTGGTAGATTGTATTGAGTAAATGCTGAAGGCTTTTTAGGGAAAAGGCCTTCGCTCAAAGCAAGGTAACGTACAACGCAACATATTAAAACTCTTGAAATTCAAAAGTATAGCTGTATTTCTTCTATATAATGTTGTCAGGAACATCATATTGGCAAAGGTAATAAAGCTATAGTATAAATACTGGTGTATATACTATAGTAATTACTGTCGTGTTTTTGTGGACGGTAGTATATTGTAGTATTTACTATAGTGTTTGTCGGGATGATACTGTAGTAATTACTATAGTGTTTTTGGTATGATACTGTAGTAATTACTGTAGTGTTTTTGGGATAATACTGTAATAATTACTGTCGTGTTTTTGGGATGATACTGTAGTAATTAAAATAGTGTTTTTGGGATGATACTGTAGTAATTACTATAGTGTTTTTTGGATGATGCTGTAGTAATTACTATAGTGTTTTTGGGATAATACTGTAGTAATTACTATAGTGTTTTTGGGATGATACTGTAGTAATTACTATAGTGTTTTTGGGATGATACTGTAGTAATTACTATAGGATTTTTGGGATGATGCTGTAGTAATTACTATCATGTTTTTGGGATGATGCTGTAGTAATTACTATAGTGTTTTTGGTATGATACTGTAGTAATTACTATAGTGTTTTTGGGATGATGCTGTAGTAATTACTATAGTGTTTTGGGATGATGCTGTAGTGTTTTTTGGTATGATACTGTAGTAATTACTATAGAGTTTTGGGATGATGCTGTAGTAATTACTATAGTGTTTTTGGTATGATACTGTAGTAATTACTATAGTGTTTTTGGGATGATGCTGTAGTAATTACTATAGTGTTTTTGGGATGATGCTGTAGTAATTACGATAGTGTTTTTGGTATGATACTGTAGTAATTACTATAGTGTTTTGGGATGATGCTGTAGTAATTACTATAGTGTTTTTGGTATGATACTGTAGTAATTACTATAGTGTTTTTGGGATGATGCTGTAGTAATTACTATAGTGTTTTTGGGATGATGCTGTAGTAATTACTATAGTGTTTTTGGGATGATTCTGTAGTAATTACTATAGTGTTTTTGGGATGATACTGTAGTAATTACTGTAGTGTTTTTGGGATGATGCTGTAGTAATTACTATAGTGTTTTTGGGATGATGCTGTAGTAATTACTATAGTGTTTTTGGGATGATGCTGTAGTAATTACTATCGTGTTTTTGGGATGATGCTGTAGTAATTACTATAGTGTTTTTGGTATGATACTGTAGTAATTACTATAGTGTTTTTGGGATGATGCTGTAGTAATTACTACAGTGTTTTTGGGATGATGCTGTAGTAATTATAGTGTTTTTGGGATGATGCTGTAGTAATTACTATAGTGTTTTTGGTATGACACTGTAGTAATTACTATAGTGTTTTTGGGATGATGCTGTAGTAATTACTATAGTGTTTTTGGGATGATGCTGTAGTAATTAATATAGTGTTTTTGGGATGATGCTGTAGTAATTACTATAGTGTTTTTGGGATGATGCTGTAGTAATTACTATAGTGTTTTTGGGATGATACTGTAGTAATTTCTATAGTGTTTTTGGGATGATTCTGTAGTAATTACTATAATGTTTTTGGGATGATACTGTAGTAATTACTATAGTGTTTTTGGGATGATGCTGTAGTAATTACTATAGTGTTTTTAGGATGATGTATACATATACTGGGCAAATACTAGAAGAGCACATTTTCCATAACTTTTAGGCAGGTCTGAACAGACAGTTCAGAGATTCTGTTCTTTTCTAATACCTGTGGGGAACACAACATATGGTCTATACTTGGCATGTATGTCTCTCTTATTGGTGCCACTAATTGGAATATGGGGGAGGAGATTGGGCAGGGTATATGCACATTAAATACTGTTATTACAATAGTTATCAAACTGTAGTGTTTTTGCAGACTTTACTGTAGTATTTACTATCATGTTTTGCAGACTGTAGTATTAAAAACAAAAAACAATGTTATAAGTGAGAAGTAGGCATTCGTCTGAACAACAATGGCTACTCCATGCTCTACCAAGGGTTTCCAGCACACCACTTTGATCTACTACAGTAGCTATGTTGGTCTATTGCACTTCAAACAATGTGTAGGCAGGTTGCTTAGGATTCAAACCGTGTCAAACAGCCTAATTCATACTCTTTAAGAAGGTGCTACAACAATAATGTGGTTTACAAGGTAAATTATTGGATTCTTCGGTCAGTACTTGCCCAACATAACAACAGCCAGCCTGTCTGCATTCCTGATTTCTGTAATAGTTAGCTTACCTGTGTCATGACATTGGCCTGGGGGATAGGTTTATGACAGTCATAAATACCTCTTCCCCCCTTTTTCCTCTCTCTAACCTACTGAGGTTACATTTACAAAACCCCTGGTTAACATAGAGATTCTGGGAACATCAGTAGGTGAGGGGAAATTAACTATATTGTGGTAATCCGAACAATTGAACATATGCGTTGGTACTTAATGAATATGATGTCAGTTCGGTTGTCATCTGAGACATCCTCATCAATGATAAGATGACATAAATTCTACAGTGGAAAGTCTACACATCAGAGTTATCAGATTCACATGGAATTGTTTTTCAATTTAAATGTTTGAATATGAAATTATTTGTGATGGGATGAAATGTGATTTTAGCTTCTAAAATGTGAGATTTGGATTTTCATAAGATAGGGCTGCTCAATCAGTGGCCCTCCCCTGTGAAGGGACAAGGGCTATAAAACTTTTCAAACACACCCTCCTCTCCCTTCCTATATAAGCCCTTGACGACAACATAACTTCCTGTTCTCAATTAGGTATGATGACGGTCATATGTCAGAATGGTTCAGATAATAGCTACAGAATGAAGCCAACATCAGCATGAGCTGATCATTGTCTAATCCTTGTCTCATCGCGCACCAGCGACTCCTGTGGCGGGCCGTGCGCAGTGTGTGCTAACCAAGGTTGCCAGGTGCACGGTGTTTCCTCCGACACATTGGTGCGGCTGGCTTCCGGGTTGGATGGCGCTGTGTTAAGAAGCAGTGCGGCTTGGTAGGGTTGTGTATCGGAGGACGCATGACTTTCAACCTTCGTCTCTCCCGAGCCCGTATGGGAGTTGTAGCGATGAGACAAGATAGTAGCTACTAAAAACAATTGGATACCACGTAATTGGGGAGAAAAAGGGGTAAAAAAAACAACAACAAAAAAAACATCAGCGTGAGCTTTGGTTACGAATGGTATGAACGAATGGTAATTCACGACAGAAGTGATACCTCCTAGCCGTTGAGTTAGCGACCGCAGCTGCAAACGCAGGTTATGAAGGAACAGACAGAGTGTCCCATCTACCACATAACGACGTTACTACAACGTATCCAATTGACCACCAGAGACATTCTTCAAAGGACAAAGGACTCGGTTTGGCAACACGGTCTTCCATCTACCACCAACCTACTGAAGCGCAGCTCAGAGTAAATATTTATTGCATTTTCCTTTTCCAAATGGGCGGTAATTTAGAATGCATAAGATTCTGTATTTACGATAGCACAGCTTTTTCCCTTTGTTCCTCAGTCTCCCGCTCAACCCAGCCCCTTTTCCTTTGTGTAACAAGCAAGCTGTCATATCTGTTCCGCCCGCTAGGGACGTTTTCCTTTATCACGTAATTTGTAATCAAGTCATGATTTAATTATGTGTATGTGTGATTATTTAGTTATTTAGTGAATAAATGATTAAACACAATTTTGTATTGCTGATTCAAATTGTTAAGCCAGGGTTCTTGCAGACAACCAAGAATTTACAACTTTCAGATGAGACTGAAGTAAGATGAAGATTAATGTTGACTGCTATGGATGTAAAATATTACTAGGTCTTTTATTCGGAAGATAACAGCTCTATAAATATTATTTTGTGGTGCCCGACTCTCTAGTTAATTATATTTACATGATTAGCTCAATCGGGTGATATTAATTACGGATAAATTATTTTATCGATTAGCATGTCATATCACTTAATCCGGCATAGCCAAAGACACGACACCTGTGTAATATTGACATAAGCTTAGAACCACTAGTTTTATCCTGTTTTATCAATTGCTGTGCTGATCAATGGACTGTTCCTTACCTCTGTCAAATTATTATGTATCTTAAAGTTTATGTTTATGTATGTTTATATATATTTGTAATAAAGATGGTGATGCTACAATAATACACATTTGCAATAGGCCAATATATAAAAATACACACTGACTAAGGAGGGCATGTGTCTAACATAACACATATGGAATCATGTAGTAATGAAAAACGTGTTAAACAAAACCTATTTTATACTTGAGGTTTTTTGCCTTTATGACAGCACATTCTTGGCATTCTCTCACCCAGCTTCACCTGGAAGGCTTTTCCAACAGTCTTGAAGGAGTTCCCACATATGGACATGATTTGGAAAGGCACACACCTGTCTATACTGTATAAGGTCCCACAGAATGTCTGCAGCATTGAAGGTCCCCAAGAACACGATGGCCTCCATCATTCTTAAATGGAAGAAATGTGGAACCACCAAGACTCTTCCTAGAGCTGGCCACCAGCAATCGGGGGAGAAGGGTCTTGGTCAGGAAGGTGACCAAGAACCCGATGGTCACTCTGACAGAGCTCCAGAGTTATTCTGTGGGGATGGGACAACCTTCCAGAAGGACAACCATCTCTGCAACACTCCACCAACCAGACCTTTATGGTAGAGTGGCCAGACAGAAGCCACTCCTCAGTGAAAAGCACATGACAGACCGCTTCAAGTTTGCCAAAAGGCACCTTAAGGACACTGACCACAAAAAAAACAAGATTCTCTTGTCTGATGAAACCAAGATTGAAGTCTTTGGCCTGAATGCCAAGCGTCACGTCTAGAGGAAACCTGGCACCATCCCTACGGTGAAGCATGGTGGTGGCAGCATCATGCTTTTGGGATGTTTTTCAGCGGCACGGACTGGGAGACTTGTCAGGATCGAGGATGCAAAGTACAGAGAGATCATTGATGAAAACCTGCTCCACAATGCTCAGGACCGCAGACTGGGTTCACCTTCCAATAGGACAACGACCCTAAGCACACAGCCTAGACCACACAGGAGTGGCTTCGGGACAAGCCTCTGAAGGTTGAGTGGCCCAGCCAGGGCCTGGACTTGAATCTGATTGAACATCTCTGGAGAGACCTGAAAATAGCTGTGCAGCGACGCTCCCCATCCAACCTGACATACCTTGAGAGGATCTGTTGAGAAAAATAGGAGAAACTCCCCAAATACAGGTGTCCCAAGCTTGTAGCGTCATACCCAAGAAGACTCAAGGCTCTAATTGTTGCCAAAGTACTGAGTAAAGGGTTTGAATAATTATATACATGTTATTTTTTTATATATATACATTTGCAAACATTTATACAAACCTGTTTTGCTTTGTCATTATGGGGTATTGTGTGTAGATTGATGAGGGAAAAAAAACAATTTAATCAATTTTAGAATAAGGCTGTAACGTAACAAAATGTGGGAAACGTTAAGGGGTCGGACTACTTTCCTGAATGCACTGTATGTACAGCAACAGTTGAATAGGATAGCCTTGACTAGAATACAGTATATACATATGAAATGGGTAAAACAGTATGTAAACATTACTAAAGTGAGCAATGTTCCATGTCTATGTACATAGGGCAGCATCCTCGAAAGGGCAGGGTTGAGTAACCGGGTGATAGCCGGCTAGTAACAGTGACTATGTTCAGGGCAGGGTACTGGGTGGAGACCGGCTAGTGATGGCTATTTAACAGTCTGATGGCCTTGAGATAGAAACTGTTTTTCAGTCTCTCCGTCCCAGTTTTGAAGCGCCTGTACTGACCTTGCCTTTTGGATCACCCTAGTCATGGACTGTTCTCGCTGCTACCGCAGAGCAAGCGGTACCGTAGCTCCAAGTCTAGCTTCTACCCCCAAGCCATAAGACTACTGAACAGCTAATCAAAGGGCTACCCAGACCCCTCTTTTACGCTGCTGCTACTCTGTGTTTATTATCTATGCATGGTCACTTTACCTCACTGCATAACACTTTAACTCACTTTAACTAATACCTCAATTACCTCGACTAACCGGTGCCCCCACACATTGACTTGCTTAGCACTTATTCTTTTCTTAAAACCTCTTAAAGAATTGTTGGTTAGGGGCTTGCAAGTAAGCATTTCACTGGAAGGTCTACAACTGTTGTATTCGGTGCATGCGACAAATACAATTAGATTTGATTTGATGATAGCAGGGTGAATAGGCCGTGGCTCTGTTGGCTGAGGTCCTTTTCAGATGTTCTTACTCTGAAAACTCAATTTGCTTCTCGGTAATGGCCAGACGGCTCGTGATCAGAGTCGGGAGAGTGTGTGGGTGTACCTCCAATCAAGTAGATTTGAGAATTTTCATCAACATTGATATTTCATCATCAATATGGGCTTAGATATGATGGTAGGGAGATTTGAATTTAACATTGAGCTTCAACCAATGCCATACTATAGTCACGTGACCGGTGCAACTATAACACTGTACTATTTACTAGAGTATTCTACAGCATACTACAAAATTCTATATTAAGTTCTATTAATGATAGAGGGATACTGCAGTGCGGAGTATAGTATTCTGAAGTATACTACAGTTTCTACAGAATTCTATAGTAAGTACTGTGGTGTTCTATAGTAAACTGTCGTATTTTTTCATGTGGGACGTCATACATATTTATCCTATATGTTGACAGCCACATTTCCCCACACATACAGTACAGACACAACTACACATACATCCAAACGGCTGTAACATCCTAATATAAAAGCAGCCGGCCAGGGAGATGTTGACCTCTGTCGTCACCTCTGTTGGATGTCTTGTTCTGCCTGTCACACACACACACCCGCGCACACACACACACACACTTGACAGGCTGTTCCCGCATAAACAAACAGAGCAGGTCTTTGTAGTGCAAGGCTGTAGCACATCACCTCAACACACAACAGCAAGAGTCCCTGAGGTAACAGCAAAATAAAGACCTCTCGAGCTCACTACCTGTCTTCTTTTCTCTTTTCCTCGCTCTCTTTCTGACTTTCTCTCCTCTCTCTCTCTCTCTCTCTCTCTCTCTCTCTCTCTCTCTCTCTCTCTCTCTCTCTCTCTCTCTCGTCAGCCATCAGCTCCTGACGTCTCCTTTCATGTCAGCATGGCTGCTGAGTTGAGATACGGAGGGAGATATGGAGAGAGAGGGAGAGATGGAGAGAGGCAGAGGGAGAGATGGAGAGAGAGCCAGAGGGAGATATGGAGAGAGGCGGAGGGAGAGATTGAGAGAGAGCCAGAGGGAGATATGGAGAGAGAGCCAGAGGGAGATATGGAGAGAGAGCCAGAGGGAGATATGGAGAGAGGCGGAGGGAGAGATTGAGAGAGAGCCAGAGGGAGAGATGGAGAGAGAGCCAGAGGGAGAGATGGAGAGAGAGCCAGAGGGAGAGATGGAGAGAGAGCCAGAGGGAGATATGGAGAGAGAGCCAGAGGGAGATATGGAGAGAGAGCCAGAGGGAGAGATGGAGAGAGAGCCAGAGGGAGATATGGAGAGAGAGCCAGAGGGAGATATGGAGAGAGGCGGAGGGAGAGATTGAGAGAGAGCCAGAGGGAGATATGGAGAGAGAGCCAGAGGGAGAGATGGAGAGAGAGCCAGAGGGAGATATGGAGAGAGGCGGAGGGAGAGATTGAGAGAGAGCCAGAGGGAGATATGGAGAGAGAGCCAGAGGGAGAGATGGAGAGAGAGCCAGAGGGAGATATGGAGAGAGAGCCAGAGGGAGAGATGGAGAGAGGCGGAGGGAGAGATGGAGAGAGAGCCAGAGGGAGATATGGAGAGAGAGCCAGAGGGAGATATGGAGAGAGAGCCAGAGGGAGAGATGGAGAGAGAGCCAGAGGGAGAGATGGAGAGAGGCGGAGGAAGAGATTGAGAGAGAGCCAGAGGGAGAGATGGAGAGAGAGCCAGAGGGAGAGATGGAGAGAGGCGGAGGGAGAGACGGAGAGAGACGTGGAGAGTCTCAGAGGGCTTTGAGAGCTGTTTGATTCCTGCTAGATAATAGCTGGTTTGCTGTCAGCCACAGGATGAACACTTAAATCCTTAATCACTGCCTGTCCACTCACATGACACTTATTTTAGGCTTCCTCTACCCCTCTCTCTCTCTCTCTCTCTCTCTCTCTCTCTCTCTCTCTCTCTCTCTCTCTCTCTCTCTCTCTCTCTATTGTTCCCTCCCTCCCTATACTCCTTCTCTCCACTAACATTAATCCCATAACAGAAAAACAGTGCCTCGGATGGTTATAGATGAGTGGGGGATGGAGAGGGGGAAGGGGATGGAGAGGATGGAGAGGGGGAAGGGGATGGAGGGGAAGAGGATGGAGAGGAGGAAGAGGATGGAGAGGGGGAAGAGTGGAGTGGGATAATGTCAGCAAGGGATTGAGTAGGTGGATGGGTGGGAGGTAAGGGGAGAGGGTGAGAGATTCTGAACATACTATGTGTTGGTATACTGGCTTAAGCCCCTCCTGTGCTTTTGAAGAGAGAAGAGGGGCGCAGAAGGATTAAAGATAAAGTGGGAGTGAGAGATAGCAAAGAAAGGGAGAGGGAAAAGAGAGGGAAAATATAGAGAAATGGGAGAAAAGAAAAAGAGTGGTGAGGGGACCCTCTCTCGTCTGTTAGCCTCTCCTGTACGTGCCTGATGAAGTAGAATAAAATCAGGAGAAAGTGCTAGAAAGGCAGAGAAAAAGAGAGGGCCTGGTTTTGGTCTGTGTAGATCTACCCTGGCTGTCAGATGTCCCCCTGGTCTGCAGAGAGGAAAGGTCTTCCATGTAACATGCCAAGAACAGGGTCTTGATCAAGCAGCCAGACAGCCAGCTATTGTCACTCCTGACACCCCAGAGACAGGCGTTCCCCTGGCAGACAGAGAGGTGGTGGAGGGAGTGCAGGTGCAGGTGGAGGTGGAGGTGTGGATTCAAAGTCAGAAATTTTGACTTCAGAGTCAACTAAAGCCTCTTTGTCCATGTTGTCTTGTGTGCGTTAAAGGAGTTCATCTAGGTGGGTGCATGGGTGTGCATGCTGAAGGAGTATATTTGGGCTGTAATGTGCTGTGCGGTGCTTGTGTGTAGTGGATGACTGTGTAGTGGATGAGTGTGTAGTGTCTCCTTTGTTATTATGTATGTGTTAAATGGAGTGTATTGTTGCGATGCTGTAAAAGGCCGCTTGCGCTCCATTGCCTCATTTCCACAAGTCTTGACCCCTGACATTCTGGTTCTGACTGGCAGCACTTGGCCTTGGAGTGCCGGGTGCATCGCACGCAGCCAATAGAAAGGGAGCCCTGCGAGGGGTCCCGGGGTCACAGATGCAACATGTATGGAATTCCAGAGAGCTGGGAGGGGCAGAGGTCACTCTCAATCACACACAGAGAATCAGGAGGCTCTCAGAGCCATAACACGACTGAGAGAGAAGAAGAGCGAGAGGAGAGGATTGTCAATGGAAGCACAAAGGTGGTTCAGAAAAACTGAAAATGCCACCAGCAGAGGGTGAGGGCTTTTATTGGTGAACAAATAGTCTATTTGACTGTCATAACTTCCATGAAATGCCCATCTTAATCTAGCTAAATGATATGAAAATAATCTAATCGTCTCAATTCCTGAGCCTATTAAGTTTTTACTAGGTGTACGTGATTTTGGATCATGAGGGTTGTGTGTATGTGTGTGTGTGCGCCTTCTGCAGGTCTATGGAGAGTGCTCGTCTCTCTGCTCTCTCTGTCACTATGGGAGCATGCTGCCTGTGTCTGCTCCTTACCACTCACTTTCATCACACACACACACTTAGAAGTGACAGTCTCGCGCCCTACAAAGGGTTTATAATATCACCCAGAGACCTCTCTCACACACGTGCACACGCGCACACACAAACACACACACACACGCACGCACGCACGGATGCACGCTCGCACGCACACACACACACACACACACAGCTCTCTACAAAGGGATTTGAAATATCACCCAGAGACTTCGCTTCACTACGCATTATTTCACATTATTCCTGCTAATGAATCTTAAAACAAGATACAGGGCTGCCAAATCACTATGCTCCTCTGCTTCTCACTTTCCTTTCTCCCTTCTCTCTCCTCTCTTTCTTGTGCCAAATTACTCTGCTCCTCTATCTCCTATTCCTCTCTTTTCTCACTCTCGTCTCACTTGTCTCCCACCTTTCTCTCCATTCTTTACGTTGCCAAATTGTTCTACAATCTCTGTCCTCCCAGGTCCACTTCCTCCTCAATCTCCTCTTGCCCTCCTCTTGCCCTCTCTCCTCTACTCCCCCCCCCTCTTTCCTACCATCTCTTCTCTTTCTCCAGCTCATTTTGCTACACTCCTCTGCCATATCCCTCAGCCCCCCCCTCCAATTACACATATCCCCAAACGAGCAAACACACACCCCACAAAGGGCTAAGCGCCTGGGCTAACAACCGCTAACAAGCGCCAACACAAAAACACGTCAACAATGCAGCTGTTGTTAAGTCTCTGTCACCGCTTCACGCTGAGTTCGGAAAAACGCCAAAGTGTGAAAGGAGAGAAAACAGGATGAATCAGGGTTTAGAGCACAAAAGCCCCCTAATCCCTGCATTTGGATATGAGAAACACAGGCACCGAGGAGAAAGCATCAAAGCACCAACCAAATTAGCTTGTGAAGAAAAGAGAGAAAGAAACAGAAGGGAGAGATAGAGAAAGAGAGAGAAAGAGAGAGAGAGAGGGAGAGAGAAGGAGAGAGAAAGAGAGAGAGAGGAAGAGAGGGGAGGCAGGCGTGCTAATTTGTAACTGTGTGAGAGGAGCAGTCTCTTAGGGCCCAGATTAGAAACACACACTCATTATTCTCTCAGAGCGCTGTCACACACACACACACACACACACACATACATGAAACACACACTCATTATTCTCTCTGAGCGCTGTCACACACACACACACACACACACATACATGAAACACACAATCATTATTCCTTTCCAGTTGGAGACTAAACCCTAAAATCCCGCTTGCGGGGAGCACTAGCTACGTCTCAGACACGCTAACCCCAGCCCTGTGCTGCCTTTGTAGCCGTGCATTGTTAGCTACGCCACAATGCGCGTGTGTGTGTGTGTGTGTGTGTGTGTGTGTGTGTGTGTGTTTCACAGGGAAACACTGACTAATGCTGGTAATTAGGACTGGGCGAGTGTACTTGTTCCGTTCCACAAGTGCAACTGTCCAAAATACATCACAGAAGGAAGTTAGACTTAGACTTAGCTGGGATTCAGGCCTAGGCTTGTCTCACTTTGTGTGTGTGCATGCGTGTGTGTGTGTGTGTTATTCGCTGTGTTTTCTCACTGCGTAGTATTGCACGTTCATTAAAAGATTACATTAATCTACCTCAGGAAGCCAAACCCCGGAGCCTTCTCTCTATAGGATAGAGGGCAGGAAGAGAGATGGGGGAGGAAAAGAAGGAGAGAAGAGGATACTCATCAATCTGTTATGAAATACCACAAACTAATACACCAATAATACACCAATAACACACCAATAACTTCACCTCTTCAAATTGTACATCAGATGAGTCGTGTTGAGCAGAGAGGAACAGTCAACAGTGTAATATAGGCCGTTTGATTCAGACTATTTAGCCTGATGTGGAGTGACAAAGCAGCCATGTGTTTGCAGACATTGCAGCCATTTGTTTACATGGTGTTCAGACCACAAGCGTGCTGCTCAGACCACTGCGGTACGGCAGTTCACAATGCTCTAGCAAGCAGTGTGAATACTAAGAATACTGATGATACCTGATGGTATTAGTGAGTCACTTTAAATGATTTTGTTTTAAGCCTTCCCCAAATGATTGTCCTAAACCTAACCCCTTGGAATGAATGCCTAGACTGTTAACCTTTGAGTTGTTTCTTCTTTAACCTTGTAACCGCACAGAAGTAATACGTCAAAAATAGACACTCATTAATAATATATCGAATTTCGGAGGGAAACTATGAAATCTTGCTGGTTCAGACACACAATTATACACACACATGCAAAAGTATGCAAGCGCGCACAAGCACACTCCACACACTCATTAGGGGCATCAGGTTAGAGCGGTGGGCTAGTAACCGAAAGGTTGCTAGATAGAATCCCCAAGCTGACAAGGTAAAAATCTGTTGTTCTGCCCCTGAACAAGGCAGTTACCCACAGTTCCTAGGCCGTCATTGTTAAATTGTTAAATAAAAACAATCTAAAAATGCTTTGATGTCTACTGTGGGAGAAAATGTTAGTGTACGGTCATATAACCCTTTCTCCCCTTCTCTCATGTCTCTCTTCCTCCCTCTCTGCTGATCCTCTCTTCTCTTGTACTGAATGTTGTCACATCTCTGTATCAAGCTGCTCAGGCCTACACACACACACACACACACACACACACACACACACACACACACACACACACACACACACACACACACACACACACACACAGTAGCAATTATGGCAATCAGCGGGCTGACCCAATTAGTGTTTCCTGCTTGTTAAGCCGCGGGGGTTGGCTGGCCGACCGCCTCACTTTGCATAACTTAATCTGGAATGACAGGGTGTGACATCCAAACACCCTGACACTCACAGACCTGACTTTGTGTGTGTGTGGGTTTTAGCCAGCTGCACGCCCCAATGTGTGGCAACAATTTTACAGCTGTAGATTGCTCCCAAGCCATCCCAGGGCAGTGGATCCAGAGGGGAAATACTTTAGCTAGGGGTAATTCCCCAACCCTCTCCCCTCTCTTCTGGGTCTCTGGCTGTCCTAACTAGTTAAGCGCATATAGACGACTCATTACTACTCAAAAAGGAAGAAGGTCCATTATTCCTAACACACAGGAAAAACAAACACACACACACTACTTCCCCCACGTACTAGCAAGTGCATGCACACAAAAGTTTGTTTAATGGTTACATGTTGCTAGGTATTAAACCTGACAGTATCCATGGTAATGGAACACAAAGAGCTATTAGTGGATGTGTGTTAGATCTCAGTGTGTGTGTGTGTGTGTGTGTGTGTGTGTGTGTGTGTGTGTGTGTGTGTGTGTGTGTGTGTGTGTGTGTGTTTCTGTATGTACAAACACACACACACACTACTTCCCCCACGTACTAGCAAGTGCATGCACACAAAAGTTTGTTTCATGGTTACATGTTGCTAGGTATTAAACCTGACAGTAACCATGATAATGGAACACAAAGAGCTATTAGTGGAGGTGTGTTAGATCTCAGTGTGTGTGTGTGTGTGTTTCTGTATGTTTGTTTGTGTGCGTGTGTGCGTCTGCGTCAGTGTTAATTTTGGCACACCTTTTTAGATTTAGTCTAGTCAGTAAAATCACTCAAATATAATTAAGATTTAATCACATTTTTGTAATTTGAATAATGATTTAGTTTGATCTAGTTATTTGGTAAAGTTATGACGAAAACAGTGGGCCATTTTAGTCAACAAAATGCCCTTTCCTTTTAGTCACATTTTAGTCACACATTTGTACTGCCTCATTAACCTATAGTATTATAATATTAATAATAACAATAATAACTCATTGACCTATAGTATTTTAATATTAATAATAATATTAACGCATTGACCTATAGTATTTTAATATGAATAATAATAATAATATTAACTCATTAACCTATAGTAAACATACATCACTGACATTCATGTGCACAATACATAGCCATTTCCTACCACTATATTTTTCTGCATAACATCCTGTTCTCTTCCCAACTGTCATGTCGTGTGTGTAGGTGGCAGGGAAGTCAGGCGCAGGAGAATCAAACTTGGTATAAATGGAGTATTTTAATAACGTAAAACAAAAACTCCAAAACCCAAGTGCATAATAAAATAAACGTGGGTACAAGAACCCGTCGCACACCAGTCCATAAAACACGAACATAACAATAAGCAATCTCTGACAAGGACATGAGGGGAAACAGAGGGTTAAATACACAACATGTAATTAATGGGATTGGAACCAGGTGTGTAGGAAGACAAGACAAAACCAATGGAAAATGAAAAATTGATCAGTGATGGCTAGAAGACCGGTGACGTCGACCACCAATTGTTCGCATATAGGCTACTGGTAATGTTACCAGGGCCACGTTCAGGTGAAAAACTTGAAAGTTACAGATATAAATGACATGAATAGAGCCAACGTTATTCCTTATTCATAATGTCATTGTTCTATATTTTTGTGCCCCAGGTTGTTAGCTACAGCTAGATAATGACTGAACAAGGTGTAGCCTAAACAAATAGTTAACGGTCTGGTTAGCATGTAGCCTAGTTTTAGAATGGCCTGCGATATGTTTTATGAATGTGTTTTATAAATGTGTTTTATAAATGTAAAATGTGTCCAGCTAATGCATGATAGAAAGAAAAAAACATAGCGCCGGCATTATGGGTTGTTAATCCGATGGAGGACCGCTGTGTGGTGATGGAAGCGCTCCTCCATAGTGGGGAGATGGGTGGTCGCTGCTCCTGCTGATTCCATTTCTGAAGGTGCAGGCTTCTGTTAAGATCAACTAGGAGTGGTGGGTGGAATCAGGCGCAGAGAGCAGGGTTCAGTCTTTTTTTCAAATGTATTCCCCAGCGCAACAAAACAGTCACGCCAACACACAGGGCGTATATAAGTTGCCAGTCCAAACAACAGGACAAAATAGTCCGGAGAATAAATACACGAATAACTCACACCATCAAACACAGAGTAACAAAAACAAGCCCGCACAAATACCCAGCGGGCCTAGTGCCCTTAAATACCCTACAAACAAACCCTAATACAAAACAGGTGTACCCAATTACCCAATAACCCAAAACAAACGGAAAGGGAATCGATGGCAGCTAATAGGCCGGCGACGACGACCGCCGAGCACCGCCCGAACAGGAAGAGGCACCATCTTCGGCGAGGTTCGTGACATGGGTCATGTCTTTTGAACGGTGGCCTAAGGGCTAGAATCAACCTGTTTTCTCTGAGGAAAAAAGACTTGGCTGCGTTGGCTACTGTAACGGTTTTCTTCTGGGGAAAGAGAGGCGGACCAAAACGCAGCGTGGTTACTTGTAAAAATCTTTAATAAAGATGAACAATGAAAAATCTACAAAACAAGAAATATGAAAAAACCGAAACAGCCCTATCTGGTGCAACAAACACAGAGACAGGAACAATCACCCACAAACACACAGTGAAACCCAGGCTACCTAAGTACGATTCTCAATCAGAGACAACTAATGACACCTGCCTCTGATTGAGAACCATACTAGGCCGAAACATAGAAATACCCAAATCATAGAAAAACAAACATAGACTGCCCACCCCAACTCACGCCCTGACCATAGTAAATAATGACAAAACAAAGGAAATAAAGGTCAGAACGTGACAGCTACACAGAACCTGGATATGAAATGCAGTTGGAAAAGTGGGAGGGTAAGTGAGAGAAAAACATAGCTAGACTGTTTTACTATTAAACTCAATGGTGCGATTGTTTTACATTTTATAAAGTAGCCTGTTTCTTAACCATGCAAAGGGTAGCTAACTCGGAGGCTGGTGGTGACTGGTTAGCTACATGGAAGCTAGAGAGTTGCCTACGCGATGTGTATCATCAGAGGATGTGTATCACCAGAGGATGTATATCATCAGAGGATGTGTATCATCAGAGGATGTGTACCATCAGAGGATGTGTATCACCAGAGGATGTGTATCATCAGAGGATGTGTATCATCAGAGGATGTGTACCATCAGAGGATGTGTATCACCAGAGGATGTGTATCATCAGAGGATGTATATCATCAGAGGATGTGTATCACCAGAGGATGTGTATCACCAGAGGATGTGTATCATCAGAGGATGTGTATTACCAGAGGATGTGTATCACCAGAGGATGTGTATCATCAGAGGATGTGTATTACCAGAGGATGTGTATCACCAGAGGATGTGTACCATCAGAGGATGTGTATCATCAGAGGATGTGTATCATCAGAGGATGTGTATCATCAGAGGATGTGTATTACCAGAGGATGTGTATTACCAGAGGATGTGTATCATCAGAGGATGTGTATCATCAGAGGATGTGTATCATCAGAGGATGTGTATTACCAGAGGATGTGTAT